>NW_024412376.1:168545094-168552653 GCF_014898765.1 Herpailurus yagouaroundi | reverse complement strand
ATGGGAGAGGTGGGAGGAGGGGAGGGAGGTAGATGGGAGGGGGGAGGGGGGAGGAGGGGGGAGGGCGATGGACAGACAGGATGGTGGGAAGGGAGGGGGAGGAGGGGGGTGTGGGCAGGAGGTAGGAGGAAGGGAGGGAGAGTGATGGATAGACAGGAGGGGGGGAAGAAGAGAGGAGGTGGGTGGTTATTGGATCCGATTCCGCATGTGTCCAAGCAAGAGGAAAAATGTTCTGGTCCCAAGGAATGGAGAGCCGGCCTTCCCCATTTCCTGGCTGTTCCTTGAGGGACTAGCCCAGCCCCAGGGCTCAGGGACCCACCGAGGATCCGTGCCAGTAGGATGAGGTTGGGACGTGCGACCTCAGTCGAGGGTTCAGGAGGGTGCCCAGTGAGCCCTGAGGGCATCTCCGGGAGGCCATGGGCCTTGGTGGTGAGTGTCCGGGACGGGGACAAGCTGCCGGCAGGGGCACGCAGTGCTGCCCTTGTGAAGTCTCGGGGAGTGGGGGGGCCCTACTCTGGGGGCGGGAGCACGGCCCCGTACCTGCTCACGGTGCCCTTCCCAGGGCCCTTCCCGGAAATGTGAGACGAGGGCCCCTGCGGTCACGAAACAGTCTTTATTCAAGTGCAGGGAGATCGGTCATACGACAACGCCAAGGTGAGGGGTCAGCGCCTGCTCTCCTTTATGCACCTGACCGGCGTGGCCTGCCGAGGCAGCCTGGCTGAGAGGGGCAGGCAGGGGTGTGGGCGCCTGGGAGGGCAGGTCCGAGGTATGTCATGCACGTGTGGCTTGGGGCTCTGGGCCTGGGGTGCGTGGCTCTCCTGCAGGTGGCCCAGCGGGCACCATGTACAAGTCGTCTGCGTGCAAGATGGCCTTGAACTATGGTGAACAGGGCAGGACACGGTTTACAGCAGAGACTCACCCACGAGAGGGGACCTCAGGACCGGGCGCCCGAGAGGAAAGCTTGCGGAAAGGAGGCGCCTCTCCCGCCGTCCTGCTCCAGCAGCCCGAGGCACGTGTGTCAGCGGTGGAGCTCAGAGGGGTGATGGACGAAGCCCCGCCTGGCCCGCTGCACAACCAGGCTGGGCCACCACGTGGGGTCGAGGGGCCCGGGGCTCTGGTCTCAGACGCAGTTGTCGGGGACGCACTCCGCCTCCTCCTCCAGCTCGGGGCAGGGCGTCCCGTGGTTGGCAGGCTGCACGCGGACGTAGCGAGTCCTGCTCTTGGCCCCCAGCTTCCCGCAGGGACCCCCACACAGCCCCCAGGACGACCACAAGGAGACTTCGCAGTCCAGCGGCGTTTCTGGACCTGGACCGAGCACAGGAGAGGCCGTGAGCATGCGTGCGAGGTGCTTTGTGGCAGAAGGGGACCCCCGGGCGTGTGTTCGGTGCACAAGACCAGCTCCCACCTTCAGAGTCGTGAGGGGTGCTCGATTTTATCGGCGTGGTTTAGAGCAGGTTACAAACCCACCGATCGCACCGCCCAGGGAAAACCACTAAGATGCCTCGAGGGAGTAGGGGGCGCCTGGGTGGCGCAGTCGGTTAAGCGTCCGACTTCAGCCAGGTCACGATCTCGCGGTCCGTGAGTTCGAGCCCCGCGTCAGGCTCTGGGCTGATGGCTCAGAGCCTGGAGCCTGTTTCCGACTCTGTGTCCCTCTCTCTCTGCCCCTCCCCCGTTCATGCTCTGTCTCTCTCTGTCCCAAAAATAAATAAACGTTGAAAAAAAAATTTTTTTAAAAAGAAAAAAAAGATGCCTCGAGGGAGCATTTCTGCGTCCACTGTCCGGGACTCTGGGAGGCCAACTCTGGCCCCTGGGGGCAGGGGGGACCCCGTGTTGAGAGATGTTCTGAAGGCAGCACAGGCTGGCCGGGGTCTCCGCTGCCCGCGGTGCTGACTTTCAGAAGGCGACTGCGGTGGGGGCTCCCCTTCACCACCCACACCATCCCCTTCGCCAGGGAGGGCGCAGAGAGATCCCTTTAGTGGAATGTCCTGCCCTGTCAACTGTGACATGGGCCACACACAGGCACAACACTGACAGGGGTCTCGGTCACGAGTGTCAAAGGCTTTCCCTTGCAAATGTTGGGCAAGAGTTAAATCTTTAGTCTAGAGTTTGAATCAACTAAATCCCAAATCTCTCAGAACCCCCACTGTCCTGCACCAAATGCGCAGAACCCCCAGAACCCCATCTGTTATCTTGTACTGAATGCTCTGACCCTCTGTAATCTTGTACTGGACACTCTGAGCCCCCAGACCCACGTCATCTTGTGCTCGATGCACGGAACCCCTGGGACCCACGTCGTCCTACACTGAGTGCTCAAACCCTGGTGGTTGAGTTTGCTCACAGACAGTGGCTCATATGACTCAGAGTGGGGCACCCTAAGCCCATCTGAGCAGTGACCTGGTCTGACTCCGTCCCCTGCACCCCTGTGCACCCCATGGGTGGCCTGGCCCCACCTGGCTAAGGGCACATCACCCCCAGGAATCCGGCTTCCAATTCAGCACCTTTCTCCATCCTGTCGCCTCATCTCAAGTTGGGACTTCCGGGGTGTGTCCTGTGGGCTGGGCACACAGCGGGGCCTAGTCCCTGGATTACCGGCCCTCGAGGGGTTGCGTGCAGGTGACCGGCGTGGCCTTGGGAAGTAGCTCGTGTTGAGGTGTTGTCGCTGCCGAGTCACAGATGGTGACTCTCGGGCGGTTTCTAGCCCCTTAGGACCCTTTGCTGTTTGTACCCGGTGGCCACTCACCATTAAGGGTTATTCCGCAGCTGAGACCTAAGGGCCTCACGCATGGGGCTCCACATTGGCGGCTGCCTGGTCACGGTCCCTGCATGACCCGCACACCTGAATGGTGCTTCCGCCCTGTGCAGCCAGTGGGACGTCAGGGCCCCCCCCCCCCCCCCGGAGTCGGAGCACTCGCACCCGGGATCACGGGCGTGCCGGCCGGGCACCTGCAGGCTCACCTGAGAGGCTGTCCGTGATCTCATTGCCCCCGCCCAGCGGGCCTGGGGGGGGCAGCACGAAGGTCCTGGGATTCTGCCGGAGTCGCACCAGGGTCACTCTGGCGATGGGGGGCAGGGACTTCAGCCGGGGGTAGTAGAAGGAGTTTGCCGGGTGGCTGGGAGAGGAGGAGGTTATCTGTGGGGAGAGCAGGGGTCTCAGCACAGGAGAACCCGCAGCACACGCTTGCAGTGGGCGGGCCCAGGCTCTGGAGCGTCGGGTGGGGCGGGGTCAGGAAACCCCGCCCCCTCCGAAGGCCGCTAGCTCCTGGGGGCGGGGCGCGTGGCCTCAGGCTGCGTAGGCTCCGAGGGGTGGCGCAGGCTGCGTGGACCGGGGGCGGGGCACAGGCTCTGGGGGTGCGAGGCCGCAGGCTGTGTGGAAGGGGGGTGGGAGGCCGCAGGCTGTGTGGGGGGGGGGAGGGGGGTGCGAGGCCGCAGGCTGGGAATCAACCAGGAAGGGCTGGGCCCTCCTCCCCGACCTGCGGGCCCCCTGCAGACGGGCCGGCTTCTAGTTGGGGGGGGGGGGGGGTGTCCAGGGCCAGCAGGGCTCTCGTCCCGTCCCTCACCTCCTCACCTCCGTCACCGTGTCCTGCGGGATGGTGGCGAAGTTGGGGGAGGAGAAGGTGAAGCCGCTGTCCGTGCCAGCGTCGTAGGGGTACAGGTCGACCTCGACCTGCTCCCTCCAGCGGTCCCCGTCACACAGGTCCAGACTGTCCACGCCCACGAACCAGTCGGGGCTGGGCACGATTCGGACCACGAAGGAAACCTGCAGGGGCGGGGTGGGGGGGACGGGGGAGGGCGCTTAGCGACCCCCCCCCCCCCCGCCCCGCCCCGGCCCCCCGGGCCCACGCAGGCCCCCCGGGGGGGGGGGGGGGGGGCGTTTCGCGCCCCCCCCCCCCCCCCCCCCGCTCCCCGCGGCCGCCGGCTCACCAGCGAGTGCCTGGCGTGGGCCTCCAGCTCGGCGGACGTGTGCCCGGTGCCGCTGGGCACGGCGGGCGCCGAGAACACCTCGTGCACGCTCTGCAGCTTCTCTCCCGCCGCCTCCAGCTCCCGCATCAGCGCCCAGGCCTCGCCCCGCTCGGCGAAGTCCCTCAGCCCGTCGCTCACGTACTGGTTCTTTCTCCACATGCTGTAGTCCGAGCTGTGCGCCGCCCCTGCGCGTGCCGCCGGCGGGGTGAGCCGACGCCGGGCCACCGGGGCACCGCGCAGGGGCCACTCTGGCCGCCCCCCCTGCCGCCCCCCCTGGGCCCCGCCATCCAGCAGTCGGCCCGGCGCTGAAGGCAATGGGATGGGAGTGCCCACCCCCCCCCCCCCCAGCTGCTAAGTGTGGTGCAGCTGTCGTGTGACCGGCCCCTCCAGGAGGGGGGCCGCTGCTGGACAGGCAGGAACGGGCGGCGGGGGTTGCGCTTACCCAGCAGGGACGACCACTGTGCGGGGGGCCGGAACAGGGGGTACTGCTTGGGGAAGGCCGTCTGGCTCCACTTGCCCGTGAAGGTGAGGCTGTACTTGGCCAGCGGTCGGGCTGTGCAGACAGACTCCGCCCCCAGCGGCTGGCTCGCCGCGGACCCCAGTGTGGCCAGGAGGAGAGCCCAGAGGGCCCTGCCCCAGGTGGTGGCCTGACTTGGGGCTCCCATGACCTAGGAGCGGAGGGAGAACCCGGCACGCCGGTCCCGCTGGTCCCGGGAGCAGGGACCTCCGGAGTGCAGCGCCCCCCCCCCCCCGCCCCCAGTATCCCTGCCCGCTGCCCCACCCCGGGCTCGGGCTCAGGCTCAGACCCCATCCCCGAAAGCAGCTGTGTCCGGTCACAGGCGGATTCCGGGCGCCCCTACGGGAGGCCGGCCGGGCGCCTGGCAGGTTTGGAGCCCGGGCTGGGTTGCGCCAGCAGCCCGCTCTGCAGCCGCGGGGATCCCTGAGCGCCACTCCTCAGGGCTGCCGTCAGAGGGAGTCCCGGGAGCCGGGAGGGGAAACTTTGGGCTCGCTGCGCCCAGAACTATACAGCAAACTCACGCCTCCGTCTTGGGGTGCTGCTAGCTGCTGCACCCGGGGAGGAGCCCGGAGGCCCGGCGTCTCCGGATGGGGACAGAGGCGCACGCGCACGCAGTACTCACCCAGCAGGCGCGGCCGGAGGGCGGGTGGCGGGGGTGCGGGCGGCGGATGGTCGCGGCAGGAGCCCCGAGCTGCAGTTCACACGCAGGACAGCGCCCGGCTGGCCGGTGAGGCCCGGGCCCTGCACCGCAGCTGCGGAGCCGCGGAGAGATCTGCCGCGGAGAGGGGAGAGGGGAGAGGGGGCGCCTCGACCTCGGCCCGCCCTCGCTCTGAGGCTGAGCAGATGCTTCTCTGGCGCTGAGGTCACTCTCCTCCCGCGGGCGCCTGCCACTTGCCGCACCCCTTTCTTTGTCTTTCCCTCCCGCCTCCCCGCCCTCCTCTCCTCTCCCTCCCGCTCCCCCTTCCCAACAAACCCTCCTTAGTGTCTCCCTGGAGGTGGAGGTGGGGGGCGGGGGTGGCCAGCGTGTTGCACCCTCAGGGCAGGGTGGGGACCTGAGGGGCCGCATTCCTGGCCCCACATTAGTCCACGTGCCTGCCGGACAGGGGCTGGAGAAGTGGGGGCTCCCAGCTCGGGGATCCCTGGCCTTGGGGCGCTGCGTTTTGGTGAACACAGCCCGTCAGAGTAGGAGGCCGCTGTCCACGCCGCTGGGGGGGGGGGGTGTCTCCTGATGCCCTTCCTCCAGAGGGGAGTCAACCCCGTGGGAAGGGTGGTCCCACTTCCAGAAAGGCTGGCTGGGGCAGGGAGGCGGCCCACGGGGGTGCCTGGCTAACAGAGTCTGAAGGTGGTCACTGCCCGCTGTCAGGAAAGTAGAGCCCTCGTCAGGTGCCTGGGAGCAGAAGGGGAGCCAGCATTGTGGGGACGCCCAGGGGGCGTCTGAGCTCCAACAGAAAGCTTTTTGGAAGCTTGTTAATATTTCACACATGTGGGGAGGGATGGAATAAATAGAATCAACCAGAATAGAATGCAAACAAAAACGAATGACCTAACCTGTATTTCAAGTAAATAACACAGCCACAGAGAGGCAGCCCGATGCCCATGGAAAATGGAGGGCCTCAGGCCAAAGACAGATTCTAATTCTGGTTTTCAGACTGTTTGGTCTCGGGACCCCCTCCGCTCTTAAAAATGCTGAGAACCCAGAGAGCTGCTCTCTGCGTGGGTTGTATCTGTCCGTGCTGTCCGTGCTTACCACGTTTGAACTCATCCAAAAGGTTCACAATCTGCATTAATTCGAGTACAGATGAAATACATTAACGTAAACGGCATGACGTTTCCTGGAAAACGACTCTACTTTCCAGAAGGAGAACCTGCTTGCGAAGAGCAGCCTGGTTCTCCGTTGGCACAGACCCTCTTGCGCCTGGCTCTCCTGCAGGACAGCTGGCCTGCTGCACGTGTCCCCGCTCCGCTGACCGGACGCGCAGTGTTGGGTGGCTCTGTGCAGAGCCCGGCTGGGCGAGGACAGGCCCTGCAGCCTCGGGAGGGTCCTGCACCTGTGGGACGGAACCGAACCCAAGGTCGGGTTGAGAAGCAGCGGCCTCTTCCAGGAGAGGAAGCCACAGACAGCGCAGGGTCGCGTCTCTCCTGCTGTGGTTTGCTCACGCGCTGTCCAGCGGTGGCGGTGGCCTCGGGCTTGCCCTCCTGTCCCAGCACCCCCGCGCCACGTGCAAGGCCTCTGCAGCCCAGGGATCCCCCCGCCCCACCCCGGGGATGCGCAGCGGGGAGACCCGACCCGAGGGCTCCGGGGCCCCGGCTGGCTTGCTGGGAGGGCCTCCCTCCCTCTGCAGTGGCCTGCCTCCCAAGAGCACGATGGGACACGCCGGAAGGGGCATAGAAGAAGGCTGAGGATAGATGATCTGTGGCCCCTTGGCCTCCGCGGGGCCTGGGGGGGAGCCCGGCCTGTAGGGAGTCAGCTGCAGGGCCCTCTGCTGCCAGACTCTTCCTCGAAAACCCGGGCACCCTGTGTCCCTTTTCTCCGGAGATGCCCCTACAGA
Source organism: Herpailurus yagouaroundi (assembly GCF_014898765.1). NCBI lineage: Eukaryota > Metazoa > Chordata > Mammalia > Carnivora > Felidae > Herpailurus > Herpailurus yagouaroundi. The sequence continues at coordinate 168,545,627 of NW_024412376.1, read as the reverse complement.
CCCCTCGACGGATACCCCTGCTGAGGCAGCCCCACCCCACCCTTACCAAGGAAGAGTCATCCATTCATGAGCGCTGGAAGGGCACCTCCACCGTCACAGTACTGGGGGCACAGAAATGACTCTGATGCCAAAGCCCAACTCCCCAAGGATGCGGGGGCGGGGCAGACAGGATACCTCTGTAGATCTGTAGATCCGATTCTGTTACTAGGTGAGGGATTGGTTAATTGGTTGACACTAATGCAGGGTCCTTCCCGCTCAGTCACTCCTTAACTGGTTCAGGGCAGTGGGGCTCAGGACTATGGCTATTGGTCAGGTCTCCACACTCTGACCCTCCCTGTCTGCACTCCCCCCCTTCTTGTCTGCACCCCTCCCCTCCGTGTCTGCACCCCCCTCCCCTCCCTGTCTACACCCCCCTCCCCTCCCTGTCTGCACTTCCCTTCCCTGTCTGCACCCCCCACCCTCCTTATCTGCACCCCTCCCCTCCTTGTCTGCACCCCCCACCCTCCCTGTCTCCACCCCTCCCCTCCCTCCCT
>NW_024412376.1:168518969-168544994 GCF_014898765.1 Herpailurus yagouaroundi | reverse complement strand
TGTCTCCACCCCTCCCCTCCCTCCCTGTCTCCACCCCTCCCCTCCCTGTCTGCACCCCTCCCCCTCCCTGTCTGCACCGCTCAACCCCTCCCGGTCCTTGTGTGCACCTCCTGTGCTCTCTGTGGTCGCCCTCACTTGCCCCAGGGGCAGGGTGGCCTTCTGTGCACCTGACTCCCCAGGCCTGTCTGTCCTCCACTCTAAATGGCTGCAGCAGGCTCACCTTATCCCCTGACCCCCACCTCAGGTGCCTGTTGTAGCTCAAGCTGGCCTAAAGCACGGGACGGACAGTCCAGGGGGACCTCCCTGCTGAGGGTTGACTTGGGGCAGATGTGAAGCCCTTTGCAGCCGGGGTGGGGGCCATGGTTTGTGCAGCTCACACTGGCCCTCGAGGGATGTGAGGGGCTCCCAGAAGTCTGTGTTTGCGCGAGGACGGGCCTGGCTGGCAGCGGAGGGCTGGGCAAGCTCGGTGTCCTCATCATCCTCTGTCCCCCCCCCTCCCCCCCGAGCTGTGGCCCTGTCACAGGGTCCCAGAGCCCGGGATGCCCCCGCGGGCTTCGTCAGCTTTCCATTTGGATTCTGGCTGAGGAGCTCTCGACGCCTGATGCAACAAGGACTCTTTCAGGGCCTTTGCCGGGTGTGGCGCAGGCCCGCCTGGAACCCCACCCGGGGACGGGCTGTCTCCACCCGAGCACACAGACCGGGCGCTGGTGTCTGGCTCCCCAGGGGGATCCCGCCAGTCACACAGGCACACATTTGTTTGCTCGTTTGCCCACTCAGCAGACAGTTACCAAGGGCCTCGTTCCGGCCAGACACCACAGACTCTGAACACACATCCTTTCCGATGGCTGCCTCGGTCCTGGATGGCCGAATATTCCGGCAACGGCCCGGTAGTCCAGGGGTTCTCCCCACCGTGCTGGACACTCCCAGCTTGTTTCGCCTCAGGGCCTTTGCACTGGCAGCTCCCACTACCTGAAAGACTCCTCCCTGTGTGTAAGTCCCAGGGAACACCTCCTGGCTTCCCCGCCCAGTGGAGCTCTGTCTCACCCCGTCACATCCCGGCTTTGTGTTTAATCAGGGCCCCTGCAGGGAAAGTCTGACTGATGCAAGCAGGCGGGGATGCACCACAGGGCCTGGCTTCCAGAGCAGCGAGGAAGGCAGTCGCTGAGCTTCGAGGAGTGACTTCCAGGGCCGCGCCGCTGACCCGTGGCCCGTCCCACGCCCCACCCGCCTGGGGACCTGAGCCCACCAGCCTCCCTCCTCCCGCTGAGCTCCGTTCTGGATCCAGATTTCTCCAAGCACTTCCTGTACGCACAGCCCGAATCTCTCTGGGAATCCTGGGTCCTGGGTTGAGCTTTGCAGAAGGCCCCGGAAGGGGTAGGTGCTCGGCAGCTGAGCCCCACACCCACAGCGCCCGGGCCTGCTCTTCCCTCTCGCAGAGCCAGAGGGGGCCTTGTCTGGTGGGGGCCCTGCAAACCAGATCCCTGGTGACCAAGCCTGACTTGCAGGAGGCCAGCGTGCCCAGGGGTCCCTGGGGACCTCACGGTGACACCTGCAGGCCCGCTTTCTTGAGGGGCCGGGGCGGTGGCTGCTGACCCGACCGTGGGGTGCAGACACCTCTTCGAGACCCTGCTCTCAGTTCTGTTGGGTGCGGTACGCCCGGAAATGGAATCGCTGGGTCATGCGGCGATTCTGCGTTTAATATTTTGAGGAGCCCTCACGCTGTTTTCCACGGCGGCTGCACCAGTTTCCATCCCCACCGACGGTGCACAGGCTCCCAGTTTCCTGTGTCTTCACCAGGTTGAGGTGTTTTAACTTGCCCGCCCCCCACTTCAGCTCGAGTAGCCTGAAAATGAACAGTCCACGCTCGTGGTGAAACCCAGCCCCCCGGGTGGAGCCCTTTCAAGGCGGCGTTCCTAGAAAAGTGTCATCGCACCTGCCCGTTGGTTTCCGGGGAGACCCCACGGGGCTGTCTGCATCTGACTAGACTCAGAGCTGACCCAGTGAGAAAAGTCTTTTCCCCAGAGGTGAAGGTGGAAGACGAGTCCAGGCAATTAAAGAACTTTGCATTTGCCTGGGGCGGTGGATAACAGGACACTAAGCCAAACGCGGAAGAGGAACACCTGAGAGATGGGATGTCCCCAGGGAGCTATGGAAAACGCCAGTGCATGCCCGGGGATCTAGAAGGCCACACCGATTCCTAGGGTGGGACATGATCAGGAAGGGCCTGAGAAGGCCCCGGGCCTGTGAGCAGCCTCGAGGGTCCGCATAAGTAGTCACCCGTCGCACTGAGGGCCACCACGGCCAGCACCGCACAGGACAGGATGCAACACGACAGCACGGTCCCGGACAGTTAACGGAGTCTCTGTCCTGGCCGCTAAGCTAATGAAGCAGTGACTTAGTGGCCACGTGTGGCAAAAATACAGATTTTACAGAATTAATTCAGAAAAGTCACTAAACAGGCAACAAAAGCAACAAACTCTGAGGAGCGGCTAGAGTTCGACTTCACGATCGCCACGTTATATTATTTGAAATGTTCAGCAGCTTTCATCAAAAATTTATGAGACATGAGAAGACACGTGAAACCATGGCCCATACGCCGGGGGGAAGGTGGTTAATGGAAAGCGTCCCTGACGAATCCCAGGGCTGGACTTGCCAGACACGAGCGTAGACAGCCTTCGGTGCGTTCAAAGAACTGAATGATGCCCGGAGAAGTAAAGTTTGAGAACGCTGTTTCACCAAACGGAGATTCCCGGGAATGAACAGGACTTAGAACCAAATCCACGTTCTGGAGCTGAGAAGGGCACGGACCAGACCGAGAATTTGCCGGAGCTGGTCCACGGCGGGTGAGCAGGCGGCATAAAGAATCAGCCAGAAGAAATAGGTCGACCGGGATTGCCCAACCTGAGAAACAGTGAAGAAAACTGAACAGAGGCTCAGAGACCCAGCAAACATGCCCGCTGTGCATGACCCAAGTCCCGGGAGAGAAGGGAGACGCGGGCAGAAGCAGGACTGGAGGAAGTAACAGCCAGACTTCCCCACGCTGATGAAGACAGTGATGTGGGCAGCCAAGAACCCGCTGACTCTGGGGGGGGGGGCGCGGCCAAGAGCCCTCTGACTCCGGGGGGGGGGGTGCGGCCAAGAGCCCACTGACTCTGGGGGGGTGGGTGTTGAGAGCTGCACACCCAGGTGCGTCCTAATCAAACCGCCGCCGTGAGCCAGAGACAGGGAACCTCGAAGGCAGCAAGAGAGAAGCGCGTCCCACCTAGGAGGGGTCCCCAGGCGGGTTCCCAGCTGACTCCTTTCCAAACAGCAACTGCAGAGATCAGAGGCAGCAGGATGGCCCACTCAAGGTGCTGAAAGAAAACAGTGGCAACCAAGGGGTCTACGCGTGAAGACTGCATTTCCAACATCAAGGAGAGGGGCGCCTGGGCGGCTCAGTGGGTCAAGTGTCCGACCTCGGATCAGGTCATGATCTCCGTGGTCCGTGAGTTCGAGCCCCGCGTCGGGCTCCGCGCTGACGGCTCAGAGCCCGGAGCCTGCTTTGGATTCTGTGTCTCCCTCTCTCTCTGCCCCTCCCCTGCTCGTGCTCTGTCTCTCTCTGTCACTCAAAAATAAATAAATGTTAATTTTTTTTTAAATGAAGGAGAAATGAAGACATTCCTGGGTAAACAAAACCAGAATTCGTCACCAGGAAACCTGGCCTCCAGAAATACTAGAGGAGTCAGACCAAAACGAAAGGGGTGCGGACTGTGGCTCATACGCGCGCCTGGACGGACGGCGGCCGAGGGCAGGACAGAAGACGGTATAATTATAGTCTATAGGGCTTCCCTTCCTCCTATCTGATTTCGCGGACAACTGCAGAGGGCAACGGTTAAAACAGCTACATGCCTTGATGGGCAAATGATGTGTACGCGTGTGATTTATACGACGATGATAGCACTAAGGGAGGAGGGAACAGCGCCGTGTACAAGCACAGTTTCTGGCGCACTATTGAGATTAAAGTGGTCAGGAATGGGTTTGTTATAAATTAAGATATCCATGATAGTTCCTAGGGAAACCACTAAGAAAAGAAATTTTAAAAACACAGTGAAAGAGGGGCGCCTGAGGTCCAGTCGGTTGAGCATCCGACTTTTGATTTCGGCTCAGGTCACGATCTCGGGACGGTGGGGTCAAGCCCCACGTTGGGCTCAGCGCCGAGCATGGCACCCGCTTGGGGTTCTCTCTCTCCCTCTCCTCCTGCCCCTCCCTCGCTCACGTGCACGCACTCTCTCTCAAAAAAAAAAATGAAATAAAATAAAAACTCAGTAAAAGAAATGAGGAACTAAAATGGGACCCTGAAAGACACCTGTTTAGTACAAAAGAAGTCCATATGAAAGGACGGTGGAACAAAAAAGATCTCATACGTATAGAAAACGGGTAAAACGCAGAGCAAGTCCTACCCTATGAGTTAAAGATTCAATACAAACTGAGTGTCGACTGAACCCTCCGGTGGAAAGGCGGCCGGTGGCAGAGCTCACGAGAGTGAGGCGCGGCCTCCCCGCCCGCGGCCTGCGGGACACAGGCGTCGTCAGGCGCAGAGACGAGAACGTGTTGAAGCGTGAGGGTGGAAGGCCCCGTGCGAACGGCAAACACACGGGCTGCAGAGACCTTAGGACGAAACTGCGACTGGGGACGGGGGACACTTTGGAACGACGAAGGGCAAATCCAAAGGGAGCTAGGCCCCTCACGAGCACACAGACGCAGCACTGAAAACCCACACATGGTCCTGCACCCCCCTCCCCGCCGGAACTTAACGACCAACAGCCTGCCGTTGACGTAACAGGCGAGAAGCACACGTTTTGCGTGTCGTTAAACGTGCTACGCGCTGTTTTCTTACAACAGCGTGAGCTCGAGCAAACGGGTTACGAAGAAAACCACAAGGAGAAGAAAATACGCGGACAGTGCCGTCCCGTATCTGTAAAAAGAATCCACGTAGAAGTGGACGCACAGCGTGCGAACCTGTGTTGCTCGAGGGTCGAACGTAGTCGGAGACTTTCTGTTTCAGTAGCTCGTTTTAATAATGGGCAGGGTAGCAAGACAGGAAACAGAAGAAGGAGAACAGTCAGAAGGAAAGAGAATGCTGGAATGACGCTGCGAACCGGCAGGATCTCGCGGACGTCTGTGGAACACGCCGCCCGCTCTTGGGGGCCCAGGGGAGGGACGTCGCCACGATGGACTGTGTGATAAAACTAGTCCAACAAATTTCAAGCGATGGAAACCACGCACGTAGGTCCTCCCAGCAAAGTGGAATGAATTTGAAATCAGTAACAGGAAGAAAGTTGGCCTAAGCCTCTGTCCCGGAGCTCCCTGGGACGCGGTGCGACCGGGGACGTGGGTGCCGGAAGGAGTGTCAGCCGCTGGCCGGCAGGCAGCACCCGGGACCCTGTGTGGATTCCGCTGCGGTTACCTTTCGGCACCTGACCCGGCACCCGAGACCCGGTGCCTCGGAAGCCAGAGAAGCCGCACCAGGGGCAGGCCCGGGAGGCAGCCGGTCTCGGGTCCCCCCGGTGCCGCTGGGTGGCCGGCAGGCTGTGCCCAGAGTCACCGGAGGCCCCTTCACTCAGTGCCAGGGGTTCACGCGGGGCGGGGCCCCTGCGCATGGCCTGCACTTGCTCCCGGCGTGGCGGCGGGTCCCCCGGGCAGCACCCGGAGGGCGAGCCAGTGAGGCTGCCTGGTTGTTCCTGACCTGCCTCGCCAGTCACGGGGCCGCCCAGGTTCCCGGGAAGGTGACCAGACCCCACCTGCTCAGGGGAGTGGCGTGGCTCCACAGGACGTGGGGCCGGACGGGGTGGGGGGGTACCCTCGGGCCTTCGCAGCAGCTCACGGGGCAGGTGTGGGTGCCGAGCTCACACCCTGGGGCCGGGCGAGCCACGCCGGTGCCCCACAGGAGCCCCCGGGTCCCTGCAGGGACGTGCCGGCCTCGGGGGCTGCTGCGCCCACACCCAGGGGCTCAAGCGCCCCCGTTTGTTCACAGCCCCCGGTCCCCACGCAAGCCACCGATCAGCTGGGCTTCAAGTGACCTTGCCTTGTAACTAGCTGACGGGGCCCATGTTCGCCTGCTTCTGGGGAAACCGCTCCAGATTCGCCCCGGGTTGGGGGGCTGAGAGAGCAAGTGAAGGTTTGTCAGCAAGTTTTCCCAGAGGGCTGGGGCTGCCCCTCCGTGTCGGGTCCCCGTGCACGTGTGCCCCCCACAGCCCCGGCCTGGCTGTGGACGCAGGCCGCGCTGAGGGATCTCCTGGCCAAAAGATCCCACACTGGGGGCGGGGGGGGGTGTGTGTGTGTGTGTCCTGGGCCCTCGCCTGACACCCACCCAGGGCGCCTCTTCCCAGGGGCACACGGGCCACCTCTCCCACACTCGGCGGGACCCTGTCCCACACGCTGGGCTTCGGGGACTGGCTCTGAAATCCTCAGGGAGGGCCCGGAGGGTGGCAGGATGTCCCATCCCGCCGGCCGAGGCCAAGCACGGTGAGAGGCGTGTGCTGTGTGAGCTGCCCAGAGGGGCTGCCGAGGCCCCGTGCGCCCACCTGCCCAGCTCACATTCCCAGTGGAGGTTAGGAGGGTGCAGGGGCCCCCGAGACAGCGGCCCCTTCCCTCTGGGCCCGTGGGCCTCACACCGCACGGTCCCCTTTCCAGGTTTCCTGGGCTCCGATGGGGCAGCAGGAGCCCAGCACCAGGGAGGAGGCCCGGGGCCGTGGTGGGTGGGCAGGGGAGGAGGCACAGGGTGCGCAGGGTGGCGGGGGGCGGGGGGAGGCGGGCAGGCGGGCTGAGGAAGCCTGGAGCCGGAGTCTGGGCAAAGCTGTTTACCGGGCCCTCCCGTGGCTCCCCGTGTCCTGACCCCGTGCGGGCCACACCTCCTTGGGGCCTCAGTTTCTCCCTCCGCAGGGTGTGGGATGGGACCAGGCTCACCAGATGGCCCTCCGGCCCCCACATGCCTTAGCACTGAGGTCACCCCTTTCCTCATGACCCCACAGGCCAGCCAAGCCGCGGTGCTGCGAACGCAGCCCTGTCCAAGCTCTGAGTCAGGCCTCGCCGATGGCCAGGCTGGCTGTGGACCCGGGGAGTGGGTTCGGACTCGGGGACGTCTGCCTTGGCCTTCAGTTTTCTTCTTCCCAGTGGGTTTGTGTTCTCTCTTCACAGCGCTGGGGACGTCGTTTGCTGACCCCGGACGGGAGGCCACACTCTGATAGGCTATGAGGCGAGGATCCACTTCCTCAGGAAAAGCACCTTCCAAGGACGCCCCTGGGGTCACTCAGCAGACGGTGCACAGAAAAAGGGGTGTCCAACAAAGGGGTGCACCCAGGCAAAGCAAGAGGCCCCGTGAGGTCCCGCACCCCTGGAGCAGAGAGAGTGCCCTCACCTGGCCCTTTCCCCAGGACCCCCCGGTCCCTGTGGCCCCATCTTGGGTCTGGTGAGCGGGACCGTGAGGCCCTGGTGGCCCAGCCGCGGTTCTGGGCCCTCACCTGCCACGGTGCTGAGCACCACAGGGGGTCTAGCACAGCCTCCCGAGCGGGGCTCTAGGGGCCAAAGAGTCGGGGCTCCAGGCAGCCTAGGCTTTGAGCATGGGGGGCAGGGCCCACGGAAGGACAAGACCCCTCCCAAGTCCTGCCCCTCTGGCCTGCCTCCGCCGTCCCCCCAAGACAGGGACTGGGTCTTTCTGGGGTCTGTGGTGTTGTGTCCGGTTAGGAAGGTGGTGCAGCTTTGCCCCCGCCAGGGTGGTAGGGAATGAAGGGGTCCCAGGGAGGGGGCCCCTTACAGAGGCACAGCCAGCCCCCGTGGGAAGGGGCTGTGTCACCCAGTCCGGCAGCTCTGTCTCTGTCCCCTGCCCAGGCTGTCCCCCGCCCTGGGAGCGTGGGAGGTGCAGGCCGAGGGTCAGACACCTCGACAGAGCCAGTGAACCAGGGCTCTGCCCGCCCCCCAGCCCGGTGAGGCCAGCAGTCCCCACTGACCAGGGGAAGGCCTTCCTCTCCGTCTTCCGGGCCTGGAAATTCTGAGCAGGCGCTGGCGGCCCTGAGCCTTGCGGCTGGCCGCCCCGGCTCCAGCCTCGCTGGTGGCCTACTTTCCGCCCGGGCTCGGTGGAAATGTGGGTCAGCGTTTGCTCAGCTGGCCTGGGACCAGGACCAATGGAAGGAAATCACAGACTGGGGGCTGCTTGGCAGGGCCAGCCCCATAGCCACCGCCCCCCCCCCCGCCCACCAGTGCCGGGAGCCTGGCGCCTTCACCCCGCCCCCGCTGTCCGTACCACCTCCCAGAGTCTGCAGCACCCCGGAGCTGCCCGTGGGTGGCCCTGATACTCCACAACACTCCAGGGGCCCTGCTCGCGAGGGGCCAGGTACCCCCAATTCAGGGGGGCACCCTGGAGTTGTGCCTGCCGCAGCCCCCATGTCAGGACCCTCCCTCCTGCTCAGACCATGGACAGCGCACCTGGCGGTGGGCCGGGCGACGTGCAGAGGTGGAGGCATGCAGGGGTGGGCCGGGAGGTGTGCAGGGGAGAGCCCAGGATCCCCCGTGGTTCCTGGGCGCTGCATTCCACGAGCTGCCTGCCTCCCTGCCTCCTGGGGATTCCCGAAGACCTTAAACCCCTAGAAAACCCCGGAGCCCCTGATCTCAACTACTCAAAGAAAGGATCAGCCCTCCCTTTCCCCCCGACCACCTGAAAGTGGGAGGGGAGAGCGGGGGGCGGGTGCGGTTGGAGGGCACTGCTCCGTGTACGGTGCCCCACGTGGTGCCCCACGTGTGGGTGTGTCTGCTGACCCTCTTCCCGGGGCTGGTCTGGGCGGGAGTCCCGCAGGAGGAGGGTGTGTGTCCTCAGGGTCACGTCAGGGGTCGTGCGTGTTGACCATACGTTGAGCCCCGGGCCACGAGTCCCCCGAGCCAGCCACCTGCAGGAGACGCCCAGCGGGGCACAGGCCCCTCGGGGGCAAGCCCCGGTCACCGTCTGAAATGAGAGAGGCCACGGCCTCGCTTCCGTGGCTTCTCGGCCGGCAACCCGGTCCTGCCTCCCTTCTCCCGTCTCTGGGCCCTTCCCGCCTCCAAGAGGAGGCGCTGGCCATCAGAACACCTGAGGCCCCAGATGTCGTGACCGCAGCCACCGGTCAGGGCCCATGGGTCTGGGAGCGTGACAGGTGGTGAGTGTTCCGGCTCAGCCCCTGAGTCCGGCGTCCAAGGGGGCAGCCCACCCTGGGGAAGCAGTGCCCGGACGGGAATACCCACCCTTGGGTTCAGCAGGGCTGGGCACCGTGTGGGTCCTCGGGAGGCTGGAGGGCCTCCAGCTAACCCACTCCCCTCCACCCAGACGGGCCCTCCGCCTTCTCTTCCCTGGTACCAGCAATGGAAGGAGGCCAGTGCTCTGGGCTCCGAGGGGCCGGGGGGATTCCAGCTCCTTTTCCCGCCTGCTGAGTGACCTCAGGGAGGTCCTTTGGCCTCGTGGGGCCTGGTAGCACAGGGTCTGCCGGTCTGTAAAGCAGGCGTGGGGGGTCCGGCTTACCTCTCACCTCTGCTGTTACACCGGGAAAGTGTGCATGGCTGTGTTCTAGTAAAACGCTCCTGACCAAGACCTCAGGAGTGCGTGGGGAGCACACCGGGGGGGGGGGGTCTAAGGCCTCCGGTCACCCACACAGGCTGCTGAGGCCCCTGCCCGTCCTTACCCCTCACCCTCACAAACCCGTGAAGCCCCGAAACCTTGTGGGCGGATGGGACAGGCGGGGTGGGGAGAGTTGCATGTTTACTGACACGAAGAACATGTTACTTCAAGAGAGAAAATGTCAACAAGGCCTGGTGTTCTCATCTGCGATGTTGGAAGCAGAGGACGGTGAAATGTCATCCATGGGTCACGGAGAGAGAAGGACTCCACCCCCGGCCTCTCATACTAGCCCAGAAGCAGTCACCGTGAGCGTGAAAGTGTCAGTGCGTATGTCGTCCATATACCCCAGTCAAGGAGAACACCAGAAAAAGACCAGAAAACTGACCTCGACTGAGAACAGAGGATACAAGACTGATGTCAAGACAGAGCTAAGAGGACAAGATCCTGAGTGCAAACGCTGGCACACGGTGACATATGCGTTAAGTAAGCGAGCACGTGTCGGGAAGGATCGAAGTTCAAGTCATCAACTGTATGTGCCAACCGATAGGATCCAAACCGCTAAAGCCAAACCGAAGGGTGAAAGAAGGATCGAGGGTGCAGACACAGCAACTCTCCCTGGCTCCCTTCATCATCACATTTAGTAATGGCTGAAAGATGCAAACGGAGGTGGACGTAGGTAATGATCTCCACCGTCCTCGGAGGGAAAACATAGTAAGTACTTCCCATGACATTATGTCCTCACACGCACAGAAAACCTTGATGAATGAAAAAGTAGACCAATGAAAACGATCTTATGATAATCTAACAAAATTTAAAGCGAATAACAAAAAGTCACGTACGTACTCCCAATTTCAACCACTCGGAGACCAAGAAACACATTCCCAGGGAACCCTCAGATAAAACAGGAAATCGAATCTGAACATGCAAGGTCTCGGGAAAGCTATGAAAATGTAAACACGTCTCAGCAGAGCCCAGAGGCCCAGCGGACACATCACTCAGATGCTCAGAGGAAAGAATACAAGTGAGGGATCTTGTGCCCATTTTAGGAAATCACAATGAAAACAACAAAGTACATCTTAAAAAAGTCAAAAGAGGCAATTACGGGGAGAAAAACAAATTAATTAAGTAGAACAGAAATCAGTAAAAAGGAGAGATGATAAAGTGCTTTTTCTTCCCCCAATAGAAAATAAACTAGAACCCGCTAGTGCTGCCTAAAAGCCTGATTGAGGATGACAGTCTCTGTCTAGAATATTCGTGTACGTTGAGATGTAGAAACCCACGTGCAACTGGGAGTGGGAAGGAGAGCCGGGGAGGGAGGCGGGAAGGACGGTGGAGGGGCGCGGCTAGAGCAAACAGGTGATTTTCTAGTGAATACCAATTATCAAAATAACTTAGAATAGGGGGAAACACGGATAGACGAATGTAAGACAGTGGAGAGGTGGTTTAAAAATGAAGAATGAAGGAAAGCACCAGGGACAGACGTTCACGGCTGAGTATGCGCTAACCGTAAGTCAGAGGAAAAGTCATTCCAGTGTTATTTTAACTTTTCCAAGACACATAAAAGGATGGAAAACTCTGTAATTCATCTCATAAAACCAGTATAATTTAATACAAAAACCTGATGTTAAAAAAGAAGAAAAACTACAGACGCATATCACTTATAAATGATGAGAAAAAAAAATCTAAGTAAGAGAATAACAAAAAGAATCCAATAAATTATCTGCAGAATTATATACTGTAACTTAGCAGATCTAGGCCAGGCTTCTAAGGGTGGCTCAATGATTGAGTTAAATAATTTTATTGACAAAATAGCACAGAAAATTCATAGAACCAGATCGATAAGTACTGAAAGGAAATATGACAAAATTCAGCAATCATTAATACTATAGGGTATCAATCTATATAATAATCTATCATGATACTATTTAGAAACAAATTTTTTAATGTTTATTTACTTTTGAGGAAGAGACAGAGACAGAGAGAGTGTGAGCAGGGGAGGGGCAGAGAGAGAGGGAGACAGAATCCGAAACAGGCTCCAGGCTCCGAGGTGTCAGCACAGAGCCCGACGTGGGGCTCGAACTCACAGACCACAAGATTATGACCAGAGCCAAAGTCAGATGCTTAACTGACTGAGCCACCCAGATGCCCTATCATGATATTATTAAATCTGTATAATTCACTATAATATCATGATAATAATAATTATTATTCATAATAGAAAATAGAAAAAGACTTTGAGGGCACCTGGGGGGCTCAGTCGGTTAAGCGTCCAACTTCGGCTCAGGTCACGCTCTCACGGTTTGTGAGTTCGAGCCCCGCGTCGGGCTCTGTGCTGACAGCTCGGAGCCCGGAGCCTGCTTCGGATTCTGTGTCTCCCCCTCTCTCTGCCCCTGCCCTACTCACGCTCTGTCTCTCTCTCTCAAAATAAAGAAAAAAACATTAAAAAAGAAAACGAAAAAGGCTTTGCACACGATAGTGGCTGAGATCAATCTGCATGGAAAACACAAAACTTTGAACAAATGCAGGTATGAACAGTGACTCTCGCCCCTGCCGTCACTATTCAACATTTTCTCGGAGGTTCTAGCAACTGCAGTGAGATAAGAAAATCAAATAAATGATGTAAGCATCAGAAAAAAATAGATGAGATACGACTGAGGGACGGCCCCTATTGTACCGTAGTTCAAAAACTTAAAAATCAATAAGAAAATCTGATACGAGGGGCGCCTGGGTGGCGCAGTCGGTTAAGCGTCCGACTTCAGCCAGGTCACCATCTCGCGGTCCGTGAGTTCGAGCCCCGCGTCGGGCTCTGGGCCGATGGCTCGGAGCCTGGAGCCTGTTTCCGATTCTGTGTCTCCCCTCTCTCTCTGCCCCTCCCCCGTTCATGCTCTGTCTCTCTCTGTCCCCAAAATAAATAAATGTTGAAAAAAAAATTAAAAAAAAAAAAAAGAAAATCTGATACGAGATAAATATACGAAAGCAAGTGACTTCTCGCTTTTCGGCAATGAGCATCTAAGAACGGAAGCACGGGGACACTTGGTCCCAGCAGGAACTGTGGCCGAGGTGAAGGGCTGGAGCGATGCCTGGGTTGGGCGGTGGGCCACCCGCGGCTTCCACCTCCAGGCCGGGCGGCCTGGGCCCGCCGAGGCGGGAGCGTGGGCTTGCGGCCGCCACCTTTCGCAAGGCAGCATCTTGGGAGCCACCCACGTCTCCCCGCGTGCACTCTCGTGGTCCCCGCGTGACGGGCTGTGGCCCAGGCACAGCAGGGAGGCGCTCTCACCGCACCGGGGGTGCACCCTGTCGCACACAGGGCCAGCCTGGTGGGCAGCGGCGATCTGGGCCCGACGGAAAGTGTCCAGGAGCTGACGGGAGCAGAACCGCGCACGCTCAGTGCACAGCGAGCCGTGAGCGGCGGGGTAGACGCGGCGAACCCCAGCGGCTCTGGGATAACAGTCGGAGACACGTGGGATGAAGCCACCTTGAAGTTTCCCCAGAAGGGTGTGTACGTGGGCCGAAAGAAGGACCCCGGTCCCCATCCCGGCTCTGCCTGTTGCCAGCCCTGTGGTGTCGGTGGTGACTCAGCCCCCGCCGTGCCTCGGTTTCTACATCCGTTACTTGAGAGTTGTTATGGCGAGGGATTTGACGTGTGACAAGTGTCTGCTCAGCCGAGTGGCATTTGCAGGTATCAGAACATCCCCGAAAACCACCAAAACCCAACCTGTGTGCTATCGACACAGACAGTAAATCATCCGGGCCCCCAAACAGAGCCCAGAACTGGATTCCGGAGCACGTGAGGAGGTCCCGAGTGACAGAGCAGAGCGGGCTTAACGTCACTGGGGACTGGGGACAACGGCGGCGTAAGTCATCAAGGAACGATGCCGGGAGCAGCAGGGCGAGGAGCGGCCTCCGGGACCCGGGCTGGGGCTCCTGGGGGCGGGGGGGGGGGGTCCCAGGAGGGCCGGGGCCACGAGCCGCGGGGCCCCGCCCGGGAGGAGGGGCCGGGCCTGAGAGGAAGCGGCCGGGCCACGCGGGCCGGGACCCCCGGGCCTGAACGGGAGGTTCCGGGCGGCCAGCTGGCCCCGCACCAGCATCCGTCCGGCTCCCATGACAGATCACCCGCCTGCCTGCCGAGAATGTAAACCATGAGCTAACGGCTTGGGGAATGTGGTTTCCGCTGGCGGCCCCGCAGCTGACAGCTGTTCCCCATCAGGGCAGCGCCGGCCGCCTGGCGCTCGCTGCCTTGTTTTCCAGCGGGAAGCCCGAGGCCGCCCAACTGCAGGCCAGGTGCGGACACCCCCTGTGGCCACCGCGCCACCCCTGCTTGAGACGGGCTCCGGCTCCAGACCCGCGGGGAAGGCGGGCAGGGCCGGGGCTGGGAGGGGGCCTTCTACCTGCGTGGACGTCACACCCCCGGGCTCGGGCTGGCACCTGCTGTGGAGGGGTGTGGGGACCCGCCCACCGGGGACCCTCGGCACCCCCCCCCCCCGGCAGGATGCAGCTCGAGTCCTTACTCATGAACGGACCCCCCCGAGTCCACTGACCGGGCCCCCCGGGGTGCTGCTTCACCCCCAGCCCAAGCATCCCAGCTTCCTGGTGGGTTGCAGCAGCCCATCTACAGGCCAGAACGTTCTGGATGATTCAGAGGTTCCTGTGTGGCCCGGCCCCTCCCTGGTTCTCCATTTCCTTCTGTGCAAGCCCGGGGCTGAGCCCCCACCCCTGTGAGATCTGCCCCGGGAGGCTTCGTGGCTGGACCCTGCCCAGGGCACCCCTGCCTCCCGTCCAGCTGGGACCCAGTCCCTGCTGGTGATTCCCCTGTTCCCCCAGCACCCCCCCCCTTCACTTGGGATGCGGTCTAGGCGCAAAGGGTGGGGCCCCCGCCGGGTGAGGGGCAGCACTGACTCAAGCCGGGGTGAGCAGGGGTCCCTGACTACTCCACTGGACGTCCTGGCTTGGCCCTTTCCAGCCCAAAGCGCCCCCTCCACGGGCCCCAGCGAAGGCCTGGGCGGGGCTGTGTTCTTCCAACGGTGCTCAGCAGTCCAGGGGGCGTGCAGGGACAGGGCGTTTTGGGGGTCAGCCCTGCAAAGCCGCATGGGAGCTCGGCGTCCCTTAGAGGAGAGGTCGGAGGAAGGTCAGAACCTCGTATTCCCGGGGGAGCTGCCCTGCCCTGTGACACCAGGGGAGGGTCTGCCACACGTGAGACTCACACATCTTCCATTCTGCCCGTGCTGCCCTCTCCATACAGGCCCCCACGGATGGAGCAAGGACATTTCTTGAAAAAAGGCCTTGTCGAGATACAATTCACTTGACATGAAATTCACCTTTTCGAGTGTATAATTCGGTGGTTTTTAGTTTATTCACGAGGTTGTGCAACCATCATGTCTACTTCCAGAACATTCCACCACTCCCAAAGAGGTCCTGCCCCCGTTAGCGGCCCCTCCTGTCCCACGTGTCCCCCTCCCAGCCCCTGGCCACCACTCGGCTGCCTCCTGTGCCTGGGACTCTCCCGTTCCAGACACGTCACGTAGACGGAGTCACGTGCTAGGTGGCCTGTGGTTTTGTCCTTTTACTTCACGCGTTTTCAAGCTTCATCCACGTTCACGAACATGCCGGTGCCGAGTTCCTTCCACGGCGGGACGGGAGCCCATCGCACGAGCGGACGCCGTGTGTTTATCGGTCGTCGGGTGATGCCATCCGGGCCGTTGTGGGAGCAGCGGTCACGCCACATGGCTATTGTGGCCCGGTGGCCAGGAGGCGCCCCTCGCTGGGGTTTACACCTCCCCGAGCGCTCGTGATGTTGGCACATGTCACGGGCCCGTTGCCCTTTGTGGGAATTATTCGGAAAAGCGTCTGTCCAGCTGCCTTGCTCGTTCTTCAACTCAGCCATGGTTTTTTGTGGAACCGTTCTCGCTCTCCCGCGTGCCACCGCCCGGCCCTGCTCCTGCCCCTGGCCAGCCGCCATCTCGTGCCCTGCCTCCTGCTGACCGAGACGTGGCCACGGCCATGAACTCCGGTTAGCTTCAGGAACACGAGGCTTCCTTGGTGCTCTTCTGCTCCAGAACTTTCTTAGTTACCGTTTGTCCACGTTTGTTCAATAGTAACCTTATAATCAACGGACCTGGTTGCAGAGAAATTCTCAGGTGCTTTCCCGGGACTGTCTCGCTCAGATTAGCTCAGGACGAGGTGACATCACTGTGAGGCTCACTCCTCTTCCGGAAAGTGCCTTTCTGGAAGGTGCTAGAAGATGTCCCTCAGGAGCTTCTCAGGATGGTTCCATGTACACAGGAAGTAGGCGAAGCTTGTGCCTAGATAATTTATAACTTTTACTTCTGTTACAAACACTGCCTTCTCTTTATCATCTCTTCTTGGAAATGGCTTGAAGTTGAAAGATGTTGGTTTCTGAACATAAATTTTGTGCACAGCTGCCTCCCTGCACTCACCTGTGGCTTCTGACTCTTTCTTTCTTTCTTTTAAAAATATATTTTTAATGTTTATTCATTTTTGAGAGAGAGAGAGAGAGAGAGAGAGAGCAAGCGAGCGTGAGCCCAAGCTGGGGAGGGGCAGAGAGAGAGGGAGACACAGAACCCGAAGTGTCTGAGTCGTCAGCACAGAGCCCGACGCGGGCCCCGAACCCACAAACCGCGAGATCGTGATCCGGGCCGAAGTCGGACGCTCAACCGACGGAGCCCCCCAGGCGCCCCCCTTTCTGGCTGTTTCTAGGCACAAAGTCACAGCTCAGCATGTGTCCTGGGCTCTCTCTGGGGCTCCTGGCCGGGTGAGGCCTGGCCCGATCCTGTGGCCGAGGCAGGTCCCCTGTCCCTGAGGAGACGCGGCCGGGCGCCCCCGTGCCCTCCAGTGCTGCCAGGCCGGGCTCTGGGCCTGGTCCCGGGGGGACACACAGACACGCCTCCGTACGTGGGGGACTGGGGCACCAAGCGCAGCTGTGGCCACAGGAGGCCTGGGGCCTGTGCTGGCATCACCTGGGAGGTGCCCCCAAATTGGCCCTCCTCGGAGCCGCACCCCAGGGCGCACCTCCCTGTCTTTACGAAATGTGCCCACGGGTGGGGAGGCTCCGGGCTCGGTGGCCAGCAGGGATTGGGGGTCTCCTAGGTTCCAGGGGCCAGGGGCCAGGACCTGGTCCGTGACCTCCTACCTTGAGCTCTCTCGGGGACACCCCAGCCAAGGAAGGTCTGGGAGCAAAGAGAGTGGGGGCCGGGGCCAGGCCCTGCCCTGCTGACCAGCCCAGGCCCCCAGCATGCGGTTCTCGTTTGGGTGTGGTGGTCCTTCCTCCTGGATCCCCTGAGCCGGGGGTCAGCAGGGTGACCCTGCCCTGCCCACAGCCATCACAGGGCCCTGAGGACGCCTCGCTCCCACGTCCCCATGCCCCTCCACGTGAGCTGGGCAGCAGCCCAGCCTCGGCTGCCTCGCAGGGTGTGTTGGGCTGGGGGCTGGTCTGGCCAGGCCTCTGGAGCCAAAAAGAGCCCAGCCCGGGGGGGGGGGACCAGCACTGGCCACCCACTTTCCCGTGGAGGGTCCTGGCTGCAGACCCCCCAGCGTATCCACGCCACCCAGGCCCTTGCACCCCTGGTCGGACCACCAGCCCCATGCAGGGCTGCTACTTGGCTGGTGTGTGGCCCGTGGGTCAGGTGGCCGCCCCCGCCCCCACCGACTGCCGGCCACACTCACCCACGCATTCACTTTCGCCACCAAGAGTGACCACAGCAGTGACCACAGAGACCCGAGTGTCACCCCCGCCGACCCCGACACGGGGACCACAGCCGCTGTGCAGGGAAGTGGGTGTGGTGACAGAGCACAGGGGCTGACCCATAGCAGACACCCCAGCCCCGGGGTAGCCTCCACACCCCTCTGCACAGGGCGCTGGGCTCAGCCAGGACACGGGGACCCAGCAAGCCTCCTCGGGGAGAGGGTACCCTGGTGCCAGCAGGGCAGCAGGCCCCCCGAGCAGGAGAGGTCTTGCCCCTCCGGACCCCCAGTAGTGGCAATGAGGCACGCATTCACGGCGCCCTCGGAATAGGAGCCCCTCGGGGCTCGGCGCTTGGCCCAGCCCTGGGAGAGACGAGGGGGACGGGTCCTCTGGGGGGGAGTGGGCCTGCCTAGGGGGTCTCCGTCGGGGGGCAGGAGAGCCTCCCCCCCCCCCCCGCATCCTGCCAAGCCCGACCTCCGGTACGTGTGTATGAGGGGCTGGAATCACTGCTGGGCGGGGGAGGGCAGGTGAAGTTGAAGGAGAGGCCAGGTGAGGGGCAGAGAGGTGCCTGGCGGGCAGTGAGGATGACGGGCAGAGGCTGCCGTGGCCTGAGTGGCCACAGAGCTGGGGTGGGTGGGCCCTGAGCCGTAAGCACATCGGAGAGTGGACCAGACCTGCTACCTCGGGCTCTCCTAAGGAGGCCCGGGGGGGCCAGCGACGTGAGCGGCCCCCGCGGCCTCGGGGCACGGCCCCGCCCCACCCCCACCAGCTCTGGTGGGGCCGGGGGCCAGGGACTGCAGCTTCCAGGACCAGCATTCCACTCCAAAGAAAGCCAGTGCCCACGAAGTGGCCTCGGCCAGGGGCCTGGCCACCTCTCTCCCCGCCGAGGCCACCAGGGCCTGCCCCCCTTCGCTGGTGAGGCGAGGGCGCTGAGGGCTACTTCCCCCTCGCTGGTCTTCCTGGCCAAGCCTGGCGGGGCCCAAGGACTATTTTTTCCTTAGCAATTTCCAGAATCTCCCATCTGTTAAAAACACTCCACTTTTATTGGAAAGCTGGCCCCCGGTCCAGAGCGTGGGCTGCCGCTGACGCCCCCGCAACCGGTTACCAGGCCCCCAGGGCAGCGACAGGGGCTGGTGCACGGAGCAGATGGCAGTGGCCCTGGGGGCAATGACTGCCCCCTTCCTTGATGGGGACACCAAGGCTGGAAACTCGCAGAAGGCAGGGATAGATGCTTTGGGGTCTAGCTCCCGGAACCCTTGAGTCCCACCAACAGGATGGAGTCTCTCCCTCCTCAAGGGCTGAGCCCGGCCCCCACCACGGGACCCCCTCTGCTTGCCCCCTGCCCACCCAGCCCCGGCCTTCCTGTGCCTGGGCGGGAGGGCGGGAGGGGGCAGGACCAGCTCCTGTTCTGGCTCCCACTGAGCTGTGGCACTGGGTGCGTGGTCAGCCCCGCGCCAGAGGCAGGTGAGGAGGAGGAGTGGGGAGGGACCACCTCCTGGAACAGGGCCATGAGGAGACAAGCGACAGGGGGCGGGGGTGGGGGGGGATAGTTCCTTTCACACGGGGACACTGCGTGTATGTGGGTTTGGGGAGGACACCCTGGGACAGCCAGGTAGTACTGTCTACCTAGGGGAGGGGGCACTGGCCGGACAGGAGCCCAGAGTTGACCTGGCTGCCATGGAACTGCCTGTGCCCTGGAGACACAGAATTAGCTGAGAGCCCAGGGCAGGCTCCTGGGTGAAGGAGACACTGTGCTGGGGCAATTGGACATTCCTTGCCCTCCTGGCGGCTGTCCATCCAGTGGCAAAGAAAGATCATAAATGTGCATGTGAACAATTAAATAATAAATGAGGAAACTGTATTTACAACTCATGTTATAGATAAAAGTCTAATTTCCTCAATATATAAAGAGCTCTTGCAAATCGATAAGAAAAAGACCAGTTGTAACTTTCCAAATAGAAAATAGAGTTTGAACAGAGAATTCATAGGACGTGCAGACACGAGCAGTGTGCAATCTCACGAGTACTAGGAGAAAAGCAAATACAATTGCACAAAGGCACGATATCTCACTTACCGTGGATTATGAAGTGTAAGAACTCATAATGCCTGGGTAGCTTTGGGGAAACAGCACTTTGTTAAGTGTTTATTTATTTTGAGAGAGAGAGAGAGAGAGAATGAGTGTGTGTGCAGGTTGGGGAGGGACAGGAAGAGAGGGAGAGAGAGAATCCTAACAGGCTCCAGGCTGTCAGCACGGAGCCCAACATGGGCTCAAACCCACGAACCATGAGATCATGACCCGAGCCGAAGTGAGACACTTAACCGAGTGGCTGAGGTGCCCCTTATTAGTTTTAACGTCTATTTATTTTTGAGAGAGAGAGAGGGAGAGAGACACAGAGCACAAGAAGAGAGAGAGGGAGACCCAGAATCGGAAGCAGGTTCCAGCCTGCTGAGCTGTCAGCATAGAGCCCAAAGTAGGGCTCGAACTCATGAACCGAGAGACCATGACCTGAGCCAAAGTTGGACGCTCAACCAACTGAGCCACCCGGGCACCCCGAAACAGGCATTCTTATACACTGTGGGGAGCTGGTTAATCCGTACAGCATGCAATTTGGGACCGTCTCCCCCGATTACACATGTACACATCTTGACTTAGCAGTTCCACTCCCGGGAATCCACTTGAGAAAGAATCTGTTCCCCCAAGACCCCCGCCCGAGGACAGGCCACAGGCTGGGCCGCGGAAGGGGCGAGGAGGGCCTGGGTGAATGAGCAGTGACTGGTCCCCATAGTGGGATCCTGCACAGACCCCCAGTGCTGCCCTTGGGGGCGGGGAGGGTGCCGGAAGCCCAGGCTCCTGTGCGTAAGAGCACGTGGAGAGGAGACCAGGGGCCGTCGGCTGCTGGCGGCGGCTGCCCGGGGGTCTCGAGACGTCACCCCTGCGGCATTTCCGTGCCGAGGTGGGGGTGACTGTCAGAGACGTCTCAGTCGGGCGCACGAAGCCCCCCGGCTGCCCCCGGACGGCGGACCGTAGTGGCAGCGGGTGGGCAAGCTGGCCGGGCCGGAGCGGGCCTGCCGGGGCTGCCCCGTGGGGTGGCAGGGACTCCGTGCCCGCGGCCCAGGCTTGTCTGCACGCTCTGTGCCGCGGGGAGTCTGCAGGGGCACAGGCATGGGGCGCCGGTCACGGCGACCCCGGGTCCTCCTCCGGGTGTTTGGCACGAGCCCTGGCCCCGAGGGCCACATGCCTCTCCTCATGCAGAGAGCACCGGCCGCCAGGGCACAGAGCCCGGAACAGCCCCGCAGCTGGCCCCAGTCTCAGCTTTTCTCCTTCATGTTGTTTTTTGCTAAAAAATCAATTCTGCAAACCCAGCTGGCGCTGGCCGGGAGCAGCTGGGGGCAACGCGGCCGACACCGCGGCAGATGTGGACCCGGCCCTCCCCTTCCTGCCTCCTCTGGGCCTGAAGCGAGGGGAGGCAGGGGCAGGGGTGGGCGGCCCGCGTGAGGCCTGAGATCACCCCCTGCCCTGGCCCTGGCGCCAGGCCACCCCCAGGACGACGTGCCCCCACGTCCTGCCAGGGGCCCAGCCGGCATCCACAGACCCCTCGCGGGGTGCCCACCCACCGTCTTGAGCCCCCAGGGCAGCACCCCGGCCCTCCCCTTCCAGCCGCATCAGACGGCAGCTGTGGCCGGCGGCCTGGATGGAGCCGATGTGTGGTCTGACCCCTCCCCCGCCGTCCCCCCACCCCACCCTCCCCCACCCCGCCGGCCACCTCTACCCTCTGGCGGCAGACCTCACCTCTAACGGGGTGTGCCCTGTCCCTCGGCCCTTCCTAGACAGGAGCCCGTCCCGGGGTCCGGAAATCTGGGTTTTCTGCTGCGTGGTTTGCCCTCAACGGTCCTAACGGAGACGCCGCTCTCCGCGCCCTGGCCACGGGGAGCTGCCCCGTTTCACCCGCTACAGGTCCGTCCTTCTGCACGGACTCGGGCCCCCGGATCACATCTTGAGTGTGCACGCCCACGTGTGTGCACACAGCCGCCACACCCGCTCTGGGCTCTCTCTTCCTTGCAGACCCATCCGAGGTCACGGCAGCTCGCGCTCTGCTGTCACAGCGTCCCCGAGAAGACCCCTGTACGCTGAGGCCACCCAGAGTGAGGCACGTCCCCCACTCTCCGAAAGTTCCCGTTGTGCCACTTTACAAAAGGCCTCGTCGGCGCCTGTTCTCGCTAGCAGAAAGAAATGCAGAGAGGGCTCTCCGGGTTTACGAAAAAGGCCTTCACTGGATTAAGGGAGTTTTCCCAAAAGAAATGGACGACACGAACTTTTGGAAGGCGGTGTTACAATCCCAAACCCCAGATCACTGCTGTCCCACAGACGTTTGGGGATAAGGTGGTTAAATTTGTTAAAAATAAACAGGAGGAGGGGCACCCGGGTGGCTCAGTCGGTTGAGCATCTGGCTCTTGATTTTGGCTCAGGTCAGGACCCCGGGGTCGTGGGTTTGAGCCCCACGTCAGGCTCTGTGCTGAGTGCGGAGCTTGCCTGGGATTCTCTCTCTCCCTCTCCCTCTGCCCCGCCCCTGCTGGCACCCACTTTCTCCCTAAACAACAAGTAGGTGGAATTTTGGCCGGAACTGTAACGAACTCCTGTGCTAATTTGGAGAAGACCTCCTTTGTGCTGTTAATCTCCCCCCCACCCCCACGACACGATCTGTGGCCGTTCGGGGTTTCGGGGTTCGCCGGGGAGGCCGGCATGCCCGTGCTTCAGGCTCGTGGCCGGCGAACGCGGCAGGCGTCCTGGTTCCGGTCGGGGCAGGCCACGTGCTGCACCTCACGGAAACGGAACGGAAGGGCCCGCAACTGACCATCCAGGGCACGTGCCCTCTGCCTCCCGCCCCCAGGCCAGGCCCTGCCCCAGGGCCGCTGTGCCCGCCCCGGGCCCGTGCCCTCTGCAGCCCCCGCAGAACCCCTCCTCGGGCCCGCACCCCAGACCCTGCCAGGGAGTCATCCTCACTGCCCCTCCGCCCACACGCACAGCCCGGCACCAGCTAACTGGCAGCTGTTTCCTCCAAACGCATCCAGAAGGCCCCCCCACTTCCCACCGAGGGCTGGGCCACCTGTGCGCCCGCGGGGCCAAGGCTCCTCTGGCGGCTGGCGGGGGGGGGGCCTAAGCGGATGCTGTGGGCTCGGGCAAGGGATCCACAGGACCTGGTGGGGGTGTGGGGAACATGGGGTCTGGGGACCTTGGGCTCCCGGTCTGGGCCCTGGAGCCAATGGGGGGGGGGGGGACAGCTAGGTGAGGCAGCGGCGTGTCTCTTCCGAGGCGGCCCGAGGAGGCCTCACAGGACGGGCCCTTGGGACAGAGATGGGCTGGGCAGCATCCACCTGCCGGGCGAGGCCAGGGGCAGTGGACCCAAGCACAGCGAGGCAGGGACCACCCACGGGGTTGGCCCTGAGAGCCTGGGCCACTGGCCACACCTCCAGTGACCTGTGCAGAGGTGGGGTGCTGTCCTCAGGGGCCGGCACCTACACCCTCCTGTGACCAGGGACAGGGCTAAAGGCAAGGAGATGGGGACAGGGGGCTCGCTTTAAAGGCCAGTGACTAGACCCCTCATCCGGATGCAAACACCACAGAGCGGTCTTGCCCACGTGCGCTCCGCATGAGGGCACCGTGAGCACACACGCCGCAGCTGGCCCCTCCTCGTGCGGTTGGGGGCTCATATTCCGGTCCCTTCCATTGCTGCGGCGTGTTTCGTTGTGAAAGAGCATCCGAGGAGAGGATGTCTCCAGTCTCTGGTCGTCACGATCCCCACGACGGAAGCCACTGCACACGCTCCTGCTCACGCCGGTCACCGCACATCCGAGTCTGCGCTGGGGACGCCGCCGGGGCAGGAACGCTGGCTCAGCGTCCGACTCAGCCTTCCCGGGAAACGGGCGTTTCCGCACGGCGGGCCCACGGGCGCTCAGAGCTGGCACAGACCTTCAAAACTGTCTCCTGGAGCTAAAAGGTCAGATCTTTGTACCACGACGTCAGCAGGGAAGCTTCCCTGGGACGGTCCGCTCTCCAGGGCCGGGGACAACGCCCAGAGAGTACCCGGCTCGAGCCCTGAGCAGACATTACTTCTGCGGCTGGGGAACGGCGTCCGGGTCTCGGAGCAGACACAGCCGCGCCCCGGTCCCGGGGGGACGCGGTCCCGGGGGGGACGGCACCGCACGCCGCCCTGCTGAGCAAGTTCACCCCAGTGGGGAGCACTCTTCGGGGCGATTCCGGTCGGGGTCTTTGGAGTGAGAGCCAACCTCATCAACTGCGTTGGGAGGGGCGTCCCCAACGTCCTGGCAAGCCTGTGCGAGAGCAGTTACTTCTCGACGCTGACGAAGGAAGCCATCTACCTAGATTTGTAACTTTCTTCGAGGAAGTACCTACGATGCAATTTCTTCAAGGTCACAGAGCTATCCGGACCGTTCATGGCCCGTGTCGGTTTTGGCGAGTGGCTTTTCATCTCTTCTGCGTCTTCAGTGTGAAGCTGCTCGTCGGATCCTGTCGTGAGTGACCCCGGGGGCCGCACGCCTACACTCACACGCGGCCTCACCGCCTTCGTCTGGCAGACTGATCGATTCTATGAAGTTGCTCAAAGGACCTGCTGTTAAATTTGTCGGTGCTTTTGCACGTGATTGATTCCTGTCTTGAGCTGCTTCTTCCTGCTCCCCTATGACTTTCAACTTTTCCTCACCGTTCTTCTTCTAGTTGCTTGGGACGCACACGTGTTAACGTTACTTTTGGCCATGACTCTTTCTCACGCGTCCTTAAGTCTGTGCTTTCTTCTCGGTCCATTGCTCTGCACGTGTTTTCACTGCCACTTGGGATCCCTGAAGGAGAAACCGAATAAAGGCAAGCACCTGAAGACAGAAAGGCCGAGAACGTCCCAGAACCGACTGAAGATGTAAATGCACCAGTTTGGGAAGCGTGATGAGCTCTGGTTGGGCAGATCACGCCCCACTGTGGAGGGGCCCGGCTAGGACACCGGCTGTCCAGGCCGGAGGCTGGAAGACCACGGAAAGGCGTGTGTGAAGACCACGGGGGGGGGGGGGGGGGGGGGGGGCCGCAGCTCCCAACCCGGAATCCCGTTGCAGCCAGCACCTCGTCAAGTGTGGGCAAAGCCAAAGCGTTTCCCCAGAAGTTCCGCACAGGCACCCGCAGACTGTGTCCCCTCCGAAGATCCACGCTGGAAAGACCGCTGAAGGATGAGCTCCAGGAGGCACGAAACCAAATCGTGACGTGACCCTGGGTGCTGCCGTGGTGGCTCGGGTCGGGAGGGGGATGCCAGGCTGGGGGAGGCCCCATTCCCGCTCCCGGAGCCCCTGTCTAGCAGACCGGCGGCCGGTGCAGGGCAGGGGTGTGGGGGCCAAGGGCCGTGGGTGCCCGCAAGCTCCCAGGGGAGCCGGCGAGAGCCCGCAGCTGCGACGTGGATGACCCTGTTTGCCCCGAGCTTCGGCCAGGAAAGCGCCGCTCTGCACGTTTCCAAGAGAGCACGGAACCACAGGTCCCTGCCGTGCTCGTGCAATTTGTGTCTGTAGAGGTCACGGCGTCTGCCCTTGTCCCAGGTCACAGGCGGGCCCGGGGGAGGGGCACGCGGGAGAGAGGGGGCCTTGTCCGCCTGCACCCCCGGCCCCCCCAACAAGGACCCCCGCCCCCCCCCCCCACCCCGGGGCTCCCCAGGGCAGAGACCCGCCGGTGTCCCCGCGAGGCAAAGCCACCAAAACAGACGCTGGGCCTGCCGGCTCTTTCTGGGGTTTTTATTTCTTTAAAATAATTCATACAAATGGTTACAGTCACAAACATGATTTTAACCAAAATATTGCTAGCCTACCACGTCAGCAGGACGGCACCCGCGCAGGCCAGGGCACTGCGCCCTCACGTCCCGGGACCGGTGCCGACGGCCGGAGCGCGCTGTGCGCCACACCCTCCTCTTCTCTCCGAGCCACTTACAACGCCATCTTCGTTTGGAACAAGGGGGTTCATGCCAAAATGAGGAAAAACAGCCTCTGTTTTGTTTCTCTAAATTATTCTAAAAATAAGACAAGCAGGTAGAAAAAACAATGCACTGTGTGGCGTAGAAAGAAAAACGGGAAGGAGTCGTTGTCCTGAGAAGTTTGCCCAACTGCCTGGTCGCGGGTGTGTTCGGGCCGCAGCCTCAGCCCGGCCTGCGGAGCACGGCCCCTTGGGCTCTCTCCCGTAGACAGCTAAGCAAACCGATCCTTTGTGATGTTCTAAAGACTGTACACGGACAAGAACATTCATGATAGAATTAACTACTAAACTTCTTTTGCTTAACGAGGACGCAAAGAACACAGGACAGCGGCTGGCCCTCGGGGAAGGACGACTACGGCTGACGCGGGGAGGGCGGAGCGGCCTCTCGCCCGCGCGGCGCCCGGACAGTCTCTGGAGCGCTGTGGCCTCGCAGACGCCGCCTCCGCCACCACCCGTCCGAGGGCGCCGAGGCTGCAGAGCTCCGCCCGGGCTACAACTGGTCGCTCGCGTGGTCTCTATCTGCCTCGGGCTTGACGGTTTGGCCGGGAGAAGGGGCGTGGGGCGGGTGGGACACAGGGGGCAGGCCGTGGGACAGGGACATGGCGCTGGGGACGATGCCTTCGACGGCGGTTGGGATGCCGCTGGGGGCCACGCCCACCACGCCCGGCGGGTACCTGCTGGGGGGGGGGG
>NW_024412376.1:168468550-168493969 GCF_014898765.1 Herpailurus yagouaroundi | reverse complement strand
ACACACACACACACACACACACACACACACACACACACCTCTGCCCCGCACCCATACGTGCACCTGCTAGGCCTCCACCAGGCCCCCACCTGCCCTGCACCCGCGCGCGCACACATACACACACCTGTCCCGCACAGGCACGTGACTCGCACCGGCACACCCGCACAAACACCCATCTACACACTGTCTCCGCACACACGTTCGCCGTGTGCCATCTGCTCCGCACCCACTGGACCTTTACTGGCAGGCCGCACCTGCTCAGCACCCAACCGAGTGCCAGGCCGCATCTGCCCTGCACCCGCACCCTGGGAGCAGTGTGTGACCTGCACCTACCCCACACCACGAGCGCTCCTAGGCCGGGATCGTTTAAATATTCTTGGGCCACTGCAAGAAAGCCACCGCAGGTGCGCAGTGGCTCTGGGTGGCTAAAGGGTCGCAGGAGGCTGTGGCAGGGATCCCAGAGGATTTCTCTGGGCAAACTTGGTCTTACGTTTGGGTTCCTGGGACCAAGGAGGAGGTGCACCCATGGTGGGGTGAAGCATGGGTGGGAGGCACCCGGGAATAGTTTCCTGATCCTGCAGAGAAGTGCAGCAACCAGAAGTCAGCATCAAGAAGCCTAAGCAGGGACTTCCCTAAGCCTGGTGGTCCCTGGGAGGTGGCCACACGTGGCTGAAGCAGGGTCCCCAGCCCCTGACGGAGCAACCTATGCTTAGTTCCAGAGAGGCACTGGTGGGAGGGTCACCAGGGCTTCCCTGGGGTGGGCTTGGCCAGGCCCCATGGGTGAGGTGATCAGGTGATGGGAAAGGACCTGAGAGCCCCTGGGAGCCCCTGGTCCCGGGAGCTGGAACGTTCTCAGGTGGCAGTGAGGATAGGCAACATGACTGTCCTCTTAGGTACAAAACAGTAACACGACAGCTACAGAGCTAGCACTGAGCTCTTGGTCCAGCTCACTGGGCCGTGGTGGGCAATCCTGAAATCCTGTTATGAATCCTGTTGTTTTCAAAATTCACAAACTGGTGAGAAAGTGTGGGTGGGTTCAATAAAGAGTAATAGGGAACTGGGTATCTATTTGCAAAACAAATGCTTTTAAGCCCTCACTTAGTACTCACCTATGAAAATGCCTCCCAAATGGGATTAATTAGATTGTGCAGGGGTAATGAAAGAGCAGGATATAAGGGCACATTTAGCAAACGTCTCAGAGAACTTTTTCTAAATGCAGATGCAAATTGAGGCACAAGGCAAAGATAAGAACTGCAGACCTGGGTGCACGTCTCACCCCCACGCCTCTCCCCCTCGCACGCGGTGCTTACTCATGTAACATGCACTCGGGTACTCTTGACGGCCCACCCCTCCACCTCACAATCGCCCCAAACAGGGTCACAGGCGTGACTTCTTCCCTGAGAGTGACCGTAGCATGTAAATCAGATGCTGTCCTCTCCCTACTTAAGTCTCTTTGTGGCTTCTCGTTGCACCAACAGGAGGTGCAAGCTGCTTTCCAGCTCAGAGAGCCTGAGGCCTGGGCCACCTAACCTTCCTCTGACCTCCCTTCTATCCTCCAGCCAGGAGTCCCTCCCTGCCTACCATGTTCCAGCCACATGTCTTCCCGTTGGCCACAGGACCTTTGCAGGTGCTATTTCTGCTGCCTTCCCCTGCTCTTCTGTCTTTATCCTCATGCCTATTATAGAAGTTGCCTTTCTGTCTGGGCTTTCTCCCTGGGGACAGGGTTTCTGCTCACCTCCTCCCACGTATTCGAGGTGGGAACCTGCTCAATGGAGATGTATTCGAGGTGGGAACCTGCTCAATGGAGATGCGGGAAAAACTGATGCACTCTTCTGAACTTGCCGACACCATGCGTGCCTCCCCCATCTTCAGGACTGGCCAGAGGCACCAAAGCCGCAGGTTCCCGCCTCTGGGAGCCCACCGTGCTGATGCCCTCCACTCCCCCTCACCATCCCCTCCCCACCTTTGCACGTGGCCCTGAAGGCCCCGAACTGGCCTGCAGACAAGGGCCTGGGGTGGGCAAATGAGATGGCCCCACAGAAGCTCATTCCCACCCTGGGTGTGTCCACCACGGCCCACAGGGTGGGCCCTGACATTTAGGACAGCGCCGCCCACCCTGCCTTGCCCGGCTCAACTGTCCCCTCCAGGTGAAGCTGCCCCTCCCAGGAAAACTCACCACCTGGAAGGACAAGATAGGAGGGGCCCCACCTCTTTGCTCTTCAGAGCTGGGTTTGCACCCAAAGTAACCTGGTAAGTCAGTTCTGCTTTTGTGGAAGCCAACCCAAACTTTGCCAACTGCGGAAGACAGCCGTGAGCCCAGGAAGACTGGAGCATGTTTCACCTTCGGGAAAGGGAGCACACCCGCCTGGCCGGGTCACTGGAGATAATAGCCTTGCAGCCCTGGCTTCTTTCCTTAGGAATTCGAGAACGTTCCTAATGGCAGAAGTTCCTATTTTGCTTTTGTCTCGATGCACAATAAAAGGCCCTTTGTCTTTTAGTTGTTCCGGGTCCTCTGAGACACTGCGCAGACACCTGCCTGCATGATTTATACAACAGCGCGGACGTGAAGCAGGTCTGCGACTCCCACCCCCTGCCCTGGGACGCTCACTCGGTATTTACTCGGTGGTTCTTGAGAACACATCGCAGGCCACCCGGGAAAGACCAGCCTCTCCCGAGCGCGTTGAGAAGAGGCCTTAAGATGCACCTTCCAGTGACTCTGACGGCTCTCAAGACACCAAGGCGTGCCTGCTGGCTTCCTGTTTCCATGGCCGGCAAGGCTGGGCCGGCTCTGGGTCTCAGGGACCAGAAGGAGGCCCTGTAGGCATCACATGGGTGGAGTCGTGGAGGGGAGAGGGGTGGAGCCCTGATGGGGAAAGAGGCAGTCCTACAGAGATCTGGGCGAAGAATAGTCCAGAAAGGGAGCAACGAATGCAAAGTCCTGACGTGGGGGGAGGGTTGGGGCCTTGGGTTCTATTCCTGATGGTGGAAGGGGTGACGTGGGTGTGGGCGGGAACCTGAAGAACTTGAGGCTGGGCTGAGGGTCTGGGCCAGAGGCGGTCCTGACCACCCCGTCCTGCGCAGCGGGAGTCGGCCGACCTCTACGGGGGACGGTGAGGGCAGGCGGGGTCGCCAGGGAGCCAACCACAGCCCTGGCTCGGACTTGCTGAATGGGATAGGGCTAAGAAACTCGGGAGTTGGACCGTGGACACCGGCAGTGGGCTACCGAAAGCCAGCGGGTCTCGGCCCAGAATTACGGCGTCCGTCTAGGGTCTGTTTCACCCCCACCTTCGTTTTATAGCTGGAGCAGAAAGCGAGGGAGTTTCACAGCTGCAGCTGAAAGTGAGGGCGGCCCAGAGCTCCAGCATCTGCCCTGGCACCCCCTCCATGGTCGCCCCGTGGAGGCCTTCTCGGTGCCTTATCCTGGCTCCTCTGTGGACCCAACCCCCGACCCACCGGCCCTGAGCCTCCTGTCACCGTTACTAGATCTACGGAGGCCCGCCCGCCTCTCTTCCCTCCACCTCCACCCCACCTTCCGGCCGGAGCCTTCGGGCCTGCTTGCCTGCTCGTGTGCCCGGGGCCCGTCCTGGGCCTGCACGTGGCAGGCACTCAGTGCCCACTGCTCTGCAAAGGACCCAAGTGTCCCCGGAGCTCCTGGGTCCCAGGCTCTGGGCGTGACAGTGCCAGCCCCAGACCCCACGGGAGGACCTGCTACTGGGGGAAACCACGTCCACGAAGAACCTCTAACATTTAGATGAGTAACTGCTGCTTCGTGAGGCTCCGTGTTCACGGCCTTGAGTTCCACTTCAACACCCGCGACGGTCTCTCGTGGCAGCCACGTGCGGAAGCAAAACCCCACTTCAGGCGTCCACACCTGCCGTAACCGGGAAGGCCGGGGCGTCCGCTGCTCCCGCTGGCATCCGCGACCCCGGCGTGGAGGCCGAGGGGCAGCCACGCCTCCCCCAGGGCCCGTGTGCTCGCCGATAACACCGGAGCACCGCGTTCTGGTCTACAGACACCTGGCAAAGTTGGAACGAAGCGGGGCCGGGCCGCTGGCCAGTGCGCACGGCTCAAGCGGTGGGTAAAGAAATCGCCAGCGGGTGAAACCTGCAGCACCCGCCACCCAGACACCGCAGCCGCCACGCGAGTCACGGCACTTCTGAGAGACTTGGGTTTTCAGCCGCAAGACGGGGGGACACGGGTGTCCACCTGCAGCGGGCTAAGGAGGGCGAGAGGCACTGGGGGCTCGCCTGTCCACCCTGCTGCTCTACCACTCCGGTCCCAGCCTCCTCCGTCGGCAGGTGGGAACGAAGGGTCACCTGTCTGGCAGGCTCGCGAGGACCTGGCGAGACAAGTCACGGTAACTGAAGGCTGCCTCCTTGCCCGGTGTGCCGGACCGGAAGGAAGGCACGGAGGTCCTGGCCACAGAAAGCCCCCTGCACCCAGCTCCCCCCACCAGTTAGCACAGGGTGTGGCCTCCGATGTTCAGGAAGAAAGTGTCCCAGCCGGTCCAGAGCCCCTCCTGAGACAGGTCACACCTTACGAGTCATTCACTGAGTTTTAGGGAAGAGAGGAGATGTCAATGGGCTAAATTGTGTCCCCCTCAAATGCATTCATTGGAGGCCTAACCCCCAGGATCTCGGAACATGACCTCATTTAGAAACAGGGTCTTTGCAGATGTCCAGTTAAAATGAGGTCATTTGGGTGGCCTACTTCAACGACTGGTGTCCTTCTAAGAAGGACAGAGGCCCTGAGACAGAAACGTAGACAGTATCACATGCAGACGGACGTATCTACAAGCCAAAGGACACCAAAGCTTGTCAGCAGAGCCCCGTGTGCGAGGGGAGAGGCAGGAACAGATCCTTAGAGCCTCCAAAAGGAAACACCTTGCCAACAGATTGACCTTGGACTTCTGGAGTCATGAACCAAGAGGCGATAGGTTTCTGTTTTAATAAAGCCACCGGTTTGTGGGGCGTCCTCACAGGAGCCACGGAAGACCGACGCAGGGGGAAGAGCAGATATTCGGAAGTAGACGTCCACCTCTGGCATAGCCCAAGACACCCCCCCTGCCCCCCCAGAACTTGCAAGTAAGAGATGGAAACAGCAGCCTTGCGGCGCCTGGTGGCTCAGTCGGTGGAGCGTCCGACCTCGGCTCAGGTCGTGGTCTCGTAATTCGTGGGTCCGAGCCCCACGTCGGGCTCTGGGCTGACAGCTCACAGCCTGGAGCCTGTTTCAGATTCTGTGTCTCCCTCTCTCTCTGTCCCTCCCACACTCATTGTGTCTCTCTTTCAAAAATAAATAAACGTTAAAAAAAAAATAAAGAACGAAACAGCAGCCTTTTCCTGTGGAGCTGAGCTCACAAGAAGGTTGGGAGTGTTACGGGGACAGAGCACAGCAAGGCGCTGAAGGGCGGAGGCCCGGGAGGGGTTCAACACCCACCCAGGGGAGGAGAGGGAGGCCTCCCGGGCCCATCCAAGGCCAGGGATGCACAGCACACTCCCCCTCTTGGGAGGGACGTGAACAAGGAGACCTTGCTCGCAGGGACAGGGCACTAAGGAGGCCTGCGGGCCCGGGCAGCTGTGACACAGCCAGGGCCCAGAGCCTCACGCAGTGTAGATCCTGCCCTGTGGAGCCGTCGCAGTCCAGGCCCCGTGACCCCCGCAGCGGATGAAGGGACACGAAACCTGGACCGGGGCCAGTGATGCCCACGGGGACCAGGGCAGAAGAAATGCACGATCGCCACGGGGGACAAGCTCTTGACCCAGCCCCACGTGGTTCCTGCCGGTAAAAGATGAGTTCACCTTCGGGAGTGCGAATCACAGCAAGAAGGAGCCACCACGGGGGCATCAGATACACAAACAGCAGGCCGCCCGGCAAAGAATGACCCAGAGTGAGTCCGACAAGCGGGCATCGGCTACCACGGTTAACACGGTGAACGGGCCGATGGAGTGAGAGGACAGGGGAATGACGGCAGGTGGGATTCCAGGGGAGGGGACCGACATCCGGAGGAGAAAGCAGTGGTCACGAGAACGACTCGAGTCCTCAGATCCAGGAATACTATGAGTGTTAAGCCGGAAAAAACCCAAATCTACATCTCTACATTTGCGGGTGAAACCATAGAATACACAAGACATAAAACTTAAGAGGAAAAGAGAGCCCCGAATCACCTCGAAAGCAGTTATGACGACAGCTGACTTGTCGGTGACGGTGGTAAAAGTCAAACAATAGTGGTAGCTCTGCTTTTTTTCGAAGTCTCAAGATAAAATAACTATTACCTTAGGACGTTAGTATCTGTTTTGGTGTAAAAAGTCACCCCAAGACTCAGCAGTTCAAAACAAAACACTTTGGTCCTCACAGCTTCTGCGGGTCAGAACCCAGGCGTGGCTCAGCCGGGCCCTCTGCCCCACAGTCTGTCACACGGCTGCAGTCACGGCGCTGGGTCTGCGTCCTCATCCGAAGGCTCGCCCGGGGGGTCTCGGTTCCCCCGACCGCGAGGCGGAGGCCCCGTGCCCCGGTGCCTCGTGGGCCTCTCCCAGGCGGCAGATGGCCTCATCAGAGGACACGAGTCAGAAAGGCTACAGGGAATCTTCTAGCAAGACGGGAGGCGCGGTCGGGGAAGTGGCGGGTGTAGGTCCCGCTCCCGGGCAGGCACCGGAGGCTCACACGAGGAGGGAGGGTCGGGCATCCGCCCGACCCCACACACCGTCACTCCCCAGTGGGGGCCGTAACAAAGCCACCTTCGAACACACGAGACTGAACGTCATCAGCATCACGTCCGCATTGAAGTCTCTCCTTGAGGAAGCGCTTCAGGAGGAAATAAGGGGCTGAGGGAGAAGGTGCGAGCAAGAAGCAACGAAGAGGACTGCCCGTGTTAAATAGTAACAGTGACACAGGCGGTCGAGGAACAAAGCCAGCGGAGCCGCGGTAGCGGGCAGACGAGGCGGCAGGAAAGCAGAGTGGTGCGGGGCCTTGCACTACTCGGCGGAGGCCAGCGGTGCCGGGTACATCCCTCCCTTAAGTACGTGCGTTTAAAAAAAATCTGTTGGCGTTTTATTCATTTTTGAGAGACAGAGAGTGTGAGCGGGGGAGGGCAGAGGAGAGGGAGACACAGAATCGGAAGCAGGCTCCAGGCCCTGAGGTGTCAGCACAGAGCCCGATTGGGGGCTTGAACCCACGAGCTGTGAGATCGTGATCTCCGAGCTGAAGTTGGAGGCTCGACCGACTGAGCCCCCCAGGTGCCCCCAGATATGTGTGTTCGAAGAGTGAAGTCGGCCACTAAAATAATACTGAGAGCTTCCAAGTCCGTGGTGGCGGGCAAGGAAAACACTGATCGGTCTCATAGGAGTCGGGAAGAGAGAAAAAAGGCAAGGATGAAGTAAGGTAAAGACAAAAAGTAAAATGGGGAAAAGCTCAAACCGTAACCATCATCCCAATAAAGTTCCACGGATTTAAACTAGCCAGTTTTTAACGATCGCTTATCAAACTGGGTGAAGAAACAAAACGCAGCTGTGTCCTGATTCCAAGGGCAGAGTCAAAGCAATAAGGAAGGAGACGGATCCGCAAGTGTGAACCACGAGCAGACCGTTACCACGTTGTCGGCGCAGCTGGAATCCACCCGAAGACCGCGGTCATGCGCGGAGAGCACGCCGGGAACGCTGCAGCGGGTCGCTGGGGAGGCCGAATGACTCTGAACTCGCAGGCAGCAGACACACGGCTTGAGAATACGGAAGGCGGACATCGGCAGAGCCCCAGAACGATCGGCTCTGCGGTCAGAAGGGACGGTGACGACAGACCAGGCCTAGAATTAACCCGCTCACAAACACTCGGGGGACACGGTCACGAGCAAGACGCGCCACCACAGGATCCCTTACCTTCAAGCGCACGTGGCATGTGTATCAGCAAGGGACGCGCCGCAGGGCCACAGAACCAAATCTCAACAGAACACCCAAGGGGACGCCACGACAATAGTACAGAGAAACAATCACCAAACATTTGGAAACGTAAAACCGAATCAGAGTGGGGCCTTAAGACAGGCAGAACCCCGCCACGAAGCAAGACCACGTGCAAGCCTTTGCAGGGCGCAGCTCCCCTCGACCTCGGAGGCAGTCCCTAACCGGAAAGCGTGGGCACGAGGAAGCAAAGGCGGAGAAGGGCTAGAGGGAGACCCGGGGAGCACGGCGAACGATAAAGCAGTGACCTGTGGGATCGAGAACCGGAAACGAGAGCCGACGTGAGGCGAATCGAACAGAGTCCCAGCTGGCTCCCTGCAATGACCGTGCGGCGGGAAGCGTCCAACCCCGCCTGCGGGCGCCCGCTCGCCAGGACGGCCCTTCCAGAGCCGGCGCGGGGCTGGCCGGCCCTCCCAAAGAACAAGCCACAGCAGAAGTGACGGGACGCCCCTGCCGAGAGTGGGCGACAAGAAGGTCACCGTGGCTTCTGCGTCCCCCCTGCTCTGGGGACACCGGCCGGCACCCGGTAAGCTGTCCCGTGCAGAAGCCCGCGTGGCTGAACCGGGGGGGGGGGGGTCGGCTGGCCGTGTGAATGAGCTTGGAGGCGGACCCCGCCCCGGCCGGCCCGACGCCGCATCCCAGCCACCGCTGCACGGCCTCTAAGACCCAAGAAAGGGACACCGGACCAGGCTGCGCAGAAAGTGCCAGCTAACACGTGTTCGCCGTTCGGGCCGCTGGGCTGTGATGTCCTGTGCTGCACAGCAGCAGGTAATCGTCACAAATAAACTAGAAGGGTCACGACGTGGCAACACTGAAGGAGACACGGGGGAAGAATTCGCCACCGAACAGTATTGGTGACACAACCACAGATGGAACAGAGATTTTAAATTAAAAAAAGAGATTATAACCAATTTTTGTCAATAAATTCAAAGCTTAAGTAAAATAAGCAATATTTTATTAAAAATTAAACCTATCGGGGCGCCTCGGTGGCTCCATCGGTGAAGTGTCGGACTTCGGCTCTGGTCATGACCTCGCGGTTTGTGAGTTCGAGCCCCGCATCGGGCTCTGTGCTGACAGCTTGGAGCCTGGAGCCCGCTTCGGATTCTGTGTCTTCCTCTCTCTCTGCCCCTCCCCTGCTTGTGCTCTCTCTCTCTCTCTCTCTCTGTCTCTCTCCCTCTCTCTCTCTCTCTCAAAAATAAACATTAAAAAGAATTTTTAGAAATTAAACTTATCAAAATCACTCAAGAAAAAAATAGAATACCCAAACAGCTCGATAACCACGAAGAAAATGAATCAGTAGTTTACAGAAGTACCCTACCCCCAAAACAGATGCAGATGGTTTAAAGAAAAGTTCCACCAACTATTTAAAGAACAGGAAATCCAAATCTAATAAAAAGTGTTTTATATGAGTAAGAAGTAGGAAAGCTACCTAGGTAATCTTGAGAGAGCAAACCCAGAGAATGCCAAAATGAAATTTAAAAAAATGTATAGCCTAGGGGCGCCTGGGTGGCTCAGTCGGTTAAGCGGCCGACTTCGGCTCAGGTCACGATCTCGCGGTCCGTGAGTTCGAGCCCCGCGTAGGGCTCTGTGCTGACAGCTCAGAGCCTGGAGCCTGTTTCAGATTCTGTGTCTCCCTCTCTCTGACCTTCCCCCATTCATGCTCTGTCTCTGTCTCAAAAATAAATAAACTTTAAAAAAACATTAAAAAAAATGTATAGCCTAATACATTTAGAAACAGAAATACAAAGTTATAAAATACGAGCAACGGACTCCATTAACATGCACAAAAATAGTAATTATGCCAAATTAGGTTTATTCCAGGAATCATCAGAAAACCCATGATTCGGGGCACCTGGGGGGCTCAGCCGGTTGAGCGTCTGATTTTAGCTCAGGTTATGATCGCACGGTTCATGAGTTCAAGCCCCGTGGTGGGCTCACTGCTGTCCACACAGAGCCTGCTTGAGATCGTCCTCCTCTCTCTCTGCCCCTTTCTGCTCATGCGCTCTCTCTCTCTCTCTCTCTCTCAAGAATAATAAACATTTAAAAAAAGAAAAAAGGAAGACAAATGAACATTTAACACATTATCGGTGGAACTTGTCCACAGAATCATCACCACATATACAAGAAACATTACTTGATAAAATCTAGTGCACGCTATTTTTTTTTTAATTTTAAATTAGGGTTATACATGTATTTGTTTACTAAGGCCACTGTAAACAAAGTACCACAGACTAGATGGCTCGAAGCAACAGAATGGGTCCTCGCTCGTTTGGAGGCTAGAAGTCTAAATGAAGGTATGCGCGGGGCTACGGTCTCCCCTCCTCTTCTTGCTGGAAATTCTCACTTTTCCTTGGCACGCTGTTTTTTCATTGAGGTAAAATGGACATAACATCAAATTTAACCATTTTAAAGCGTACAATTCGGTGGCTTCCAGTATATAGATACAGATACGGATACGGATACAGATACAGATACAGATACAGATACAGATACAGATACAGATACAGATACAGATACAGATACAGATACAGATAGATATCCAGATGTAGATGTAGGCAATATAGATACAAACATAGGCACAGAATCAGATATAGACGTGGACGTACATATCCACTGTGTCGTGCAGCCGTCACCGCTAGGTGATTCTAGACCATCTCCATCACCCCCAGAAGAAACCCATCCTGTATGGCAGCCCCTCCCCTTTTCCCCTGCCCTCAGACCCTGACAACCACGAATTGGCTCTCCATCTCTCCCTGCTTCCCATCGCACGGAGGATGACGCTTCCCCAAACTCCTTGTGTCCGGGCCGGCCCGAGAGAGGAGTCCTGGCCGGAGAGCTGGACGCGGGTGACACGTCGCTTCGGAGGCACAACACAGAGCCGCCGGCGCAGCTGCCCCAGCACCCTCTTCCACCGAGGCGGTCCCGGGGCCACTCGCTGTGGCGGTGCCAGACCGGGGCTGCCACACCGCACGTCCCCACCTCCCGTCCCCACGCGCGCCCCCCCTCCCTGAGCACGAGGGGGGGCTTGCGATGTGCGTGAACCAGCAGAACACGCAAACTCGAGGGGATGCCATTTCCACAATTATCGTAATGAGATTTTAATGCCCACCTAGCGAAGCGACTCTCCCCCCTGCATGTGGCAGGTCGCTAAGGGTGGCCTCCAGACGACGGCCAGCAAGAGACAGGCCGTCACTCTCGCCGGGGCAGGATGCTGTCACGACCACCAGGTGGGCTTGGAAGTGGGTCCTTTCCAGTCTGTCCTCCGAGGAGGACGCGGCCGGGCCACTCCTGACCCACAGAAACCGTCAGAATCACGCGCCAAAATAGGTGTTGTTTCAGGTCCCTGAGTCGGTGGCAATACTGTCACACGCTGTAAGTACGTACAGTGGTGACAGACAGGATGCTGGCCCGTGGGGCACGGTGGTGAGGGCATACGGGCATAACAGCAAGACGCCCGGCCTGTGGTTTTGAGCCACGGCCGCCGGGGCTTTGGTGACCACAACGTAACCTGGCCTAACTGTTATCACTGATCACTTTCCAGTGATAAATGACCTTCAACGCACAGCTTACAGGGCCGGCGATGGGGGGTGGGGGGGGGTGCCCATGGCTGGAGGGACGGCTGCCTGGACAGAGAGAGGCTCAGGCCTTTGTCGGAGGATGAGAACCAGCCACCCAAGGTGACCCAGCGGGACCCAGCAGCAAGGGCAGGGCACTGGATGCCTTCACCTCGCCTGGTGCCTGTGGGGGTCCTCTGGGTCCAGCTCCCCCAGGGTCCCCCGGGGCCGCGGGCAACATGGGGGAGGGGAGCACGGGGGACCTCTGGCGGCACCCCTCAGTCATTGCGCATCGAATCTTGACCCACGAAGGGTCGCTGGAGTCCAGGACAGACAGCCCAGCAAGAAATGGATGGAGGCCAGAGCCAAGCCCCCCGGGTCGCTGCTCCCCCGCCCCCGGCCCGTCCCCCACCCCTTCCTCCTCTTCCTCCTCCCCCCACTGCCCCGTGGCAGGAGTTTCGGAGGTAAGAGCTCCCCAGCACGGTCTCTGGAAACACAATTTGGCGGGCACCCGCAGGGTGGGGGTCAAAGTGTGGCAGACCCTGGGGGGCAGACAGACTGTGACCGTGAACCACGACAACGATTTGCTGTCTCCCCCAGCAGGACAAATCGAAACAGCTCAGCGGAGATGTTTGGGGCAGTCTACACAAGGAAAACCGCACACAGGACATCGGGCCACGGCAGCCCGAGGTGGGGAGGACCTCTTCCCAGAGCCTGGCGAGTCTCTGGTGCTCTGCCTTTCAGAGCGTGCCCCCCCCCAGTCCCCGCCCCACCGCAAGCACCCAAGGGTCCCCTCAGACCCCGCTGGAGGCAGAGTGCCCCCCGGGCCCGGATCGGAAGCCCAGGGCCGGGCCTCCTGCGTCTCACCTTCTCATAAGGACACCAGCCACGCTGGGTCACGGCCCACCCTGTACCAGCGGGACCCTACCTTAACTAATTACAGCTGCGATGACCCTGTCTCCGATAAGGTCGCTGAGACCCCGGGAGTTATAATGTCCACAGACTGTGGGACAGAGTCCAGTCCCGCACCCTCGGCTTGAGGTGAGACGTGCCAGGCGCTTCTAGCTTCCACAGCTCGCCCGTCTCCCCCCGGAGCTCCCGTCAGAGCTGGCGGACAGGCTGCAGGCCCCCGGCCTGCAAACAGGGGTGTGGAGAGGTCTAGGGGGCACGCTGGTGGGCACCCCGACCTCCGGGCACCTCGCCACCGCAGGGGTCAAGAGAGGGCTCCGCCGCCGTTGGGCCCCTTCTGTGTGGGATCTCTCAGGATAGTGGTTAAACCAAAATCGTGACCGTTAAAGTTATAGATGGCTGTTGGGAAACCTTACTTTTAAAACCCTCCAAGTCACCCACGTGCCCTAAACTCGACCGCAAACTTCAGTGACTTCTCTGCTCACCACGGTTTCGTGGGCCCGGATTCGGTTTCCTTCTGTCCGACTGCCCCTTTCTCGACCTTTCAGAGAGCATGTGGATAATCTGCCAGAATCCGTGCGTGCGGGGACCAGGTGTCCCCTGGATGGCCACGTGGCCGGCCACAGCGGTCCGGCCCCCAGCACGTGGGAACACCGCTCTCACGCCGCGGCCAGCATCGGTCGGAAGCCTGTGGTCGGCGGGATCGGCGTTCATTTGCGGGCCGTGAAACTCCGGTCTCTAGCAGCTTCTTAGGCTGAACGTGAAGCGACAATTCATTCATTAAAAATTATTTTTTGGCATCCATCGTATGGACGGCTCCAGGCGCTGAGGACGTAGCCGTGAACAGGGCGGGCAAAGCCCTGCTCCCCGACCTGACCAGCCAGGGGCACAGACAAAGGAGCCAAACCAACTACCGAGCAGCGCAGGCGGTGACCGCCACCCGGAGAGACACGAAGGGAAGGTGCTGGAAGGGACGCAGCGACAGGGGAAGGGCCCCGGATCACAGGAACATGGGGCCTGGCACCAGCAGAGGAAGAGGAAGGCCGGGGCTGTGGCACCGTGTGGGTGGGACCTGTTCCCACCCCCTTTCTTCAGGCAGGGGGTCCTTCCTTCACCTTGTCAACGCGAGGGGGGGGGGCGGGGCACAGCCAGCAGATGACGTCAGCAGATGACACAGCCTCCCTCACCTGAGCCTGTGTCCAGACGGCATCCTCGGAGCGTTCTGTCTTCTGGGTGTCCCCATGCCACCGTGAGGTCCTTAGAAACAGGTCACCTCCCATTTCTGCTCCCGCCCCCAGCTCCAAGGTTTGCTCAGATAATTTCCCACCTTCTTCTCCGGATGATTATCGGGCATTTCTGGCAGCACATCCGCACCCATTCCTTGAGTGCCCCGCGCAGAACTCCCGGGAGGCCGTGGGGCAAGGGCCCCAGAGCCCGGTGCTGGGGGTCCCCACACCTGGCTCACCAGCCGGCTGCTCGAGGCCAGGGAGTGGCCCCCGTGAGAAAACGTGTTCTCGTCACCGTGCGAGGCCCTGAGGGGCGTCTGAAGAGGGCAGTGACGCGCCCGGAGTGTGCACGGCTGGGAGGGCTGCGGGGCCCCAAAGAGCAGCAGGCGTCCTCCGGGCCAGACCCAGGAAGGCCTGTAATGCCAAGGAGAACCCCGCCTACACCCTCACGTGGCCGGGCCCGGTGGGGGGGGGGGGGGCCCTTCTGCCTTCTGGTCAGTCCCGGCTGTGCCCCAGGGCTCCCGCTCTGCGCCTCCAGTCTTCCCAGTGACCCCGTGTCTCTCTCGGGGTCTACCCACACCAGCAGCATCTGGGAACCACCTACCAACCCCTGACGTCCGTCCCCCTCGCTGTGGAAAAGACCTCTGGGGCCGGGGTCAGACCCCTGAGGTACATCTCAGCCTGTGCCCACAGTCCGTCCACTGAGCCACCCTGACCACCGCCCCCTCCCCCTGCGGCCTTCCGGACAACCTCACCGGTGGGCTCCAGCCGCACAGGACCCCCACCCGTTCCTCTCCGGGGGGGGGGGGGGGGAAGGCCTTCTCCAGCCAGCGGCCAGGGAGGGGGGCGGCCAGGGGGGCGCGTCCCGAGCCCCCGCTGGACACCGGACGGCCTGGGGCACCACCCGCAAGCTCTGTCACCCGCCACCTCCGAGAACGTCCCAAGCGGGAGAACGTCCTCCAGCCGCCGGGGAGGACAGAGGCGGAGAGAGTCCGGTGTTACTGGTGTACCCGCCTCGGGGCTGTGACAGTGAGGAGGCCACGCGCCGGCAGGGGCCCGAGCGTTCTCCGTGCTCTTCAGGAGGGTCCCCTGCGGCTCTGCCAGCTGCATGTCCCGTCTCCCC
Organism: Herpailurus yagouaroundi; assembly: GCF_014898765.1. Lineage (NCBI taxonomy): Eukaryota > Metazoa > Chordata > Mammalia > Carnivora > Felidae > Herpailurus > Herpailurus yagouaroundi. Next base: position 168,479,211 of record NW_024412376.1, on the reverse strand, counting down.
CGCTTTGGTGGTGGCCGCGGCGCCCGCCTGAGATCACACGGCGGAAAGGGCCTCTGCTGGGCGCTGCCGGTGGCGGGAGCACGAACGCGGCCGCTCGCTTCGGGCAGCTCAGCGTCATGGGGAAGGGCGACCGGGCCCAGACGCGACGGCAACCGTGGGGGACAGTGAAGTCAGGGGGTCTCGGCTAGCGGGCGGGAGGGCACCCCGGAGGAAGCGACGCCCGGCAGCCGACACTCCGGGACGGAGGGGCACGGGCAGAGGCCCCGGGGCCTGAGGACACCGACCAGCTCTGGGAGGTGGGGAGTCTGCGCAGTCGACGCGGAGGGAGCCGGAGAAGGGGTCAGCGTGGGCAGGTGAGGGGCCCCACTCCTAGGTCGGCAGCTGTGGGGGGCGGGGGGTACAAGTGTCCGGGACCCCTTCCCAGGGCAGCTGTGCAGCCGGCGTGTACCCCCGATCAGGTGGGGATCGGTGAATCCGCTACGAACAAAATGCCACCGTAGGGACTGGGAAAAAGGAAAATGAAATTCTCTCATGTAAACAAGCCCGGATTCTCCACAAGATTAGGGCTTTGTGTCCCCCTTTCTGCTCCCTGGCTTTCCGGAGGTTTCCATCCTGGAGGTGCCGCGGAGGGATCCGGGCATCACATGTGGCCTCCACATCGGCCAAGGCGCTGCTGCATCACCTCCCGACCCCTTCAGAAATCCCACGAGGCCCTTCTTCCCAGCCCGGAGTCACAGGAACACAGCGGCCGCGGAAGCCAAAACCCGGTCCCCGTGGGACGGGTGCGTGGCTCCACGGGAGGGGAGGCACGGGACATACTCGGGTGAGATATTTAGGTTGTTCCGAAACGGACCCGCGAGGGTGACTTCGGCTTCCTGTGACGGAATCTCTGCCCGAAGTGGCTTCAGTGCAGGTGCCTCGCCCACAGGGGTCGGAGGTCACAAGGCTGCAGGGGTGCGGAGCGCATCCGGTCACAGGGCAGGCCTTTGCAGCAGCTCCTCTGGGAAGGCATCACGAAATCACCCAGCCGGGGCAAGAGCTTGGACCGCCTCCTACCGGCCGCCTTCCCTGGGTGAAGAAGACTTCCGCGGACACCACCTGCCCCCACCAGCAGGTGTCCTTCAGGTCCCCTTGGCCAGAACTGGGAGGACCTCAGCCCAGCCCCTTCTCGCGCACTCCCGAGCTGCCCCGCCTGGGCGTTAACTTCAAAAATAAAACTGCCAGTTATTTCCCCAGCAAGACTGGCTTTACTCGGGAACAGCAGAGGCCAACACAGGCCAAGCAACTCTAGGAGGGAAAACCCTACACGGGCCACGACTCTACGGTTCAGGAGGCTCGTTTATAAGGAAGGGAGGGTGGAGTGGGCGGGAGGGCTGTTGTAAACAGAAAGTTCATTGGAGCAAACTCTGAGCTGGAAGTGTGGTGCCTTCTCATTGGCTGGGCTGTGGCAGTCTCTCATTGGCTGAGCTGTGATGATCTCTCACTGGCGGGGCTGTGGCTGTCTCTCATTGGCTGGGCTGTGGCAGTCTCTCATTGGCTGGATTGTTGCTGGGGGAGGAGGAAACCTTCCATCCTCCTGCTGAGCTTGTAAAGTGGTGGCTACAGTGGAATCCACCTGCAAGGTGCGTCCCTTCCTGTTGGGTCTGCAATTGACCGAGAGCGGTAGGGCTGAGAGCTCCCCCTGCTGGCCACCCGACTCCATTCTAAATGAGGTTTCCTCTCACTAATTTTCACGTGGGCAAGTCCCTGCTACACCCCGTACCCGGGGGTGGTGCTGCCCGGAGAAAAGGCCAGCGTGGGCGCTGGTCCAGCTGGTAGGGGACCCAGGATGGCGTCCAGGTGATGAGGGAAGGAGGGCCTGGGTGAAAGCTGCCTGGCAATTGGGCCTCCCAGACAAGACCCAGTGAGAGACCCCTGGTGATTGTGGAGGGTGCTGTGGCGACATCAGGAGGAGGCGCTGTGAAACCCTGGCTGTTAGAAAAGCCAGTCACCTGCAAAGCCGCACTGAATAGAGAGATGGCACGTTTCCTGCAGCTTCTCTTAGCTCCTCCTTGCTTCTCCGTTCCTGTGCCTGCTGATGGCGAGGCCCCGCCCACTCGTCCTGCCCCCGGCTTCTCGCGGACTCTGTGCTCCACCTCAAGGCTGGTGCCCACCTTCATGCCGCCGCCTTGCAGTCCCACATACCTACACCTGGCACCTCCTGGACCCAAGCCCAACAAGGGGCTGGCCAGATTGCTCAGTTACGTGTTGTCATTCAGCAGTTGGGAGTAGGGCACTGAAAATCAGAGTACAAGGGACCCTCACCCATCCAGGGAGAGCCCTTCTTGACTTCCAAGGCCACAACCTGGCTCAGCACAGGGTGAACGAGTCCCCTAGGGGACTCGACACCTACCACCCAGATCAGCACAGGGTGAAGAGTCCCACTGACGTCCAGCTAATCAGGAATCCTCCGGCTGGGAGCCCTCTGACCCAGCCCAGCCCAAGGAGAACAAGTCTCCAGGACCCCCAGCTGGCCAGGAGCCTCCAACACAGCTCAGTTCAGGGAAAATGAGTCTCAAGGACTCCCAGACCAGGCACCCTGCAACCCAGCTCAGCACAGGGTGAACGAGTACCTGGAAACGCAGCCCAGGGGGTGGACCCAGCCCAGCACAGGTAGAATGCATCCACAGGACACCTGGCCAGCCTGAGCCCTCTGACCCAGCTCAGTACAGGTCGAACGAGTGCCCAGGAAACATGGCTGACAGGGAACCCTCCGGCCCAACTCAGCACAGGGCGAATGCATGCACAGGACACGTGGCTGTCTGAGAGCCCTCTGAGGCAGCTCAACATGGAGTGAATGTGTCTGCCAGACCCTCTACTGATCAGGAATTTGACCCAGCATAGCGCAGGGCCAAAGATCCTGCTGGACACCTGGCCAACCAGGAGCCCTTCAACACAGCTTAGTGCAGGGCATAGGAGTCCCGTGAACATCTGTGTTCCCGTGGAGGAGCCAGGTCAGGCGCCGTCTATGAAGGCAGAGGTTCCTTCCTCTGTTGGAGGCTGGCTCCCATGTGTCACTCAGTCATGGCCAAGGCCTGGCTGTTGGAGCCCTTTCAAGCGCGGTCCTGTTGGGTTGCTGTGTGGACTTGCTGGTGAGCACATGGCCAGTAGTCCTCGGCCTGGGACCGACTTCAACCTGGTGTCCCGGTGCCATGCCATTTCGGGAGCCTTTATCATTTGGGGAGTTGTCTTCAGAGGAAGCAAAGGGTACCAGCCATAAACTAAGAGACAGAGCAGAAGTTGGAAGAGCCATCCACGGGAATGAAACTCGTTGATACATCTCTGACCAATTTTGACAGAAAGCTTGAATTTATGAAAACAGCTTTTTAAAAAAATTTTTTAATGTTCGTTTATTTTGAAAGACAGAGACAGAGAGTGGGCCAGGGAGCCAGGGCAGAGAGAGAGGGAGACGCAGGATCCGAAGCAGGCTCCAGGCTCCGAGCTGTCAGCATGGAGCCAGATGTGGGGCTTGAACTCACGAACCGTGAGATCATGACCTGAGCCAAAGTCGGACGCTTCACCGACTGAGCCACCCAGGCGCCCCAGAAAGCGGCTTTTAATACAAGCAGGGAAAGGAATTGATGTCTCTTTCAGAAGGAGTCTAAGCTAGAGGTTTCACTTCTCATGTGTGAAGAAGAAAATCAAGTTGAGAAATCTGCTTTGTCACTTGGTGTCACAAGGGGGACACAGTTTAACGTTTATTTATTTTTTTTGGGACAGAGAGAGACAGAGCACGAATGGGGGAGGGGCAGAGAGAGAGGGAGACACAGAATCAGAAACAGGCTCCAGGCTCCGAGCCGTCAGCCCAGAGCCCGACGCGGGGCTCGAACTCACGGACCGCGAGATCGTGACCTGGCTGAAGTCGGACGCCCAACCGACTGCGCCACCCGGGCGCCCCGGGGGACACAGTTTAAAGGCCTTGCCAGAGACCCAGGCCTCCCCGGACGCAGCACGAGATGAGGAAAGGGACTGGGAGCGAGCTGTGGAGACCCAGGCCCTGAGCTTGGGGGAGGAGTCCTGGCTAAGCTCCTCCCGGAGGAGAGGATGAGGTCTTAGAAGAACGGGCCCGGCAGCGCGGGCAGAGGCAGGCCCCGTGCCGGGAGCTGGACGGCTTCCTTGGCAACACACGGGGCTTTCCTGGAAGTCTGCCTTCCAGGGAAAGTTCTCAGAGGGGTGAGACCTGCACACCCCCAACCAGGAGGGCGTAGAGGGGGAGCCGGGGCTGGGTGAGGGCCACCTCTGGGATGTATATGACTTTTAAATAAAGAACTTCACATAATCATTTCAAAATAATTTAAGACAAACGGTCCCGGGGTAGCCCAGGACTGCGGTCCCCACCACGCCTCATGCGTCCCCACCTCCTCCAGATGGGGGACGGGGGCCTCCGTGGCTCTGAGAAAGTGTGGGGAGCTGACACTGAGCACGACCTGTCTGTCCCGTCAGCCCTTTCACACCCGTTGACTCCTGTAGAACACAGGCCACCGCTGAGGTCAGCACCATCCTGATAGGAAAGGAAAGGAAAGCAAGTGTTTCTGCACGAACCGTTTCTTGCCCGAGACCTCCCAGCTGGATCGTGGTAAAACTTGGGTTTGGACCCGGACGTTTCAGTTCCAAACTCTGGCACAAGAGTAGGAGCATCTCAGCTGCAGGCCTGGGGCCCTCCCTGCCTCTGGGCCAGGGGTTGTGGGCTCAGGGCAGCAGGCAGACATGGGAGTGAGGGGCCGGAGGGTGGCTCTGCCCTGACAAGGAAGCACTGTGGGATTGGAGGAGACACGTGGGATTTACGCCAGCTGCTCTAGGTGCAGGGGTGGGTGGGCGGAGTAAGGCAGAACAGGGGACAGGTGGGAATGGGTGCATCTCAGAGAGTGTAGGGTGCCTGTGGACGTGGCAGATGTCCTCTTAGCTCCGGGGATGTGCGGTGGGAGCTGAGAGGACGTGCAGGTCCCTGAGAGCCAGGGCCGCCTGTGGCTGCAGCCGAGGAGGAGGAGGACAGCCCAGCGCTGGGGCCCCTGGGCAGAGCTGGAGGCAGCACGCTCGGGGGACCTGGGCACGAACTGGTGGGAGCCGTGAGGCAGCTGGCTTTTTGGGGTGAGGCGAACTCGAGACGGACGTGGGACGAGGGAGGCTTGCCTCCAGGATGGATGGTGTCTGAGCCGATTCGAGGGCGGCTGGTCTCGGGAGCCGGTGGGGAGGCTGGTGGAGTCCAGATCACTCCAGCCTGAGAGGACAGTGGAAAGTTTGTGTGATCCCAGGGCTGGGGGGTCTCCTCTGCTCAGCTGATCTGACCCTGCTCACCGTACCCCGGGTCCTGGGGCGGGGGCCGGCACCTCACCTTGGGGGTGTGATCCAGAGCTGTTCACCCCTTGAGTCCCCATTCCTTCATCTGTAAAATGCAAACAACTCTGGATGGGGTGGGCGGGAGGCAGGAGATGGCGGAGGTGGGAGGGGATTGGCAGGGGCAGGACACAGATGGAGACCCGAGGAAGGAGACACGGAGGGAGGGTCCCGGCCCTTCCTTGCTGAAGCCGGAGCAACAGCTCTGGGAGGAGAGCACCCCGGGTGCTGCCTTTGTCTCACACGGCTGGTGTCTCACTCCACCAGCCTCCCCGCCGGCTCCCGGGGGCCTCCTCTGCCTTCTTGGTTATGGCTCGCGGGTCACGGGCCACAGCACCAGACCTCTCCTGCTTCCTCCACTGTTGCTTGGCACCAGCAGGTCAGAGTCCTTGGACCCGTGGGGAAGCTTTGAGCTCCAGGGAGCAGCGATGGGACCTCTCGCTTCAGAGAACTCTTCTGGGCTGTGTTGACGGGCATGCAAGTAGTGTGTATAGTGTGATGTATTTATAGAGTCACAGGAAGCTGCAGAAAGTACAGGGAGTTCCCTTCAGAAAGGCATCCTTCATTCATTTTGCCGCAGCGTCACATCTCACATTACTGCAGAACGTCATTAATGCAAGGAAACCAACACTGGCTCATTGGGCGTGGCCGGCTGTTTATCGCGTACACTCAGGTAGCCAACGACACGATCCAGCTGTGGACTGTTCCATCAGCACAGAGATCTCCCTCAGCCCACCCACTCCTGCCCCTGTGATCCCTGCCTGTGGCAGTCGCCAATGCGTTCTCCACCTCGGAAGCTTTGCCCTTTGGAGAGTGTCCCCTGAGCGGGGTCCTGTAGCCGGGACCTTGAGGTTGGCTGTTCTTTTCACTCAACACTTGCCCCTGAAATCTATGCAAGTTGTATGTGTTGTATGCTTCAGCAACGTGCAGTGGCTTCTTTATCACTGAGGAGGGTGCCCTTGTGTGGATGGGCCGCAGTTTGTTCATCCGGTCACCTTTCAAGTTTCCGGTCTTTGCCATTACCGATAGGCCCACAGTGTACATCTGCACACAGTGTTTTGTGTGATATCGTTTTCATTCTCTGGGCTAAAGGTTCATGACTGTGATTGCTGGGCCGTAGGGTTCGTGTTTAGCTTTTGAAGAGCCTATCAAACTGTCTGACCAGGGGGGCTGTGCCGTGTACTTTCCCACCAGCAGTATACGAGAGAGCTGCATTTTCCCCAACATTTGACATTTTCCCTTATTTTACCCAGCTGACAGGTGGGTGGTGATATCTCATTCAGGTTTTCGTCTGCATTTTCCTAATGGCTCGTGATGTTGAACACTTTCGTGTGTGTGCTTAATTGCCATCTGTATATTGTCTTTGGTGAAAAGTCTGTCTTTTGAAGATTTTCTATTTGGCCAGTTTGCAGTTTTCCTGTTGACTTTTGAGAGTTCTTTATATATTCTATTAAAAAATTTTTTTTTCAACGTTTATTTATTTTTGGGACAGAGAGAGACAGAGCATGACTGGGGAGGGGCAGAGAGAGAGGGAGACACAGAATCGGAAACAGACTCCAGGCTCTGAGCCATCAGCCCAGAGCCTGACGCGGGGCTCGAACTCACGGACCTCGAGATCGTGACCTGGCTGAAGTCGGACGCTTAACCGACTGCGCCACCCAGGCGCCCCAAGAGTTCTTTATATATTCTAGATACAAGTCCTCTTTTCAGATATGTGGTTTGCAAACAATGTTTTCCTAGTCTGTAGCTTGTCTTTTCATCCTCCTAACAGGATCTTTACCAGAGCGACACTTTTTAACTTTGGTAAATTCCAGTTTATCAAGTGTTTTCTGCTGTAGGTTGGGCTTCCATGTTTAGAAGCCACCAGTCTCCAGGTCCTGAAGATTTTCTCCTGCACTTCCCTTTGAAAGCATTACAGTTTCACATTTTACTTTGAATCTGTACTGTGATCAGTTTGAGTTCACGTTTGTATAAGGAATGAAGTTCAGGTCAAGGCATTTTTGTTTATTTGCCTTGATGTTGTTTCTTTGCCAATGGATGTCCAATGGCTCTGGCGCCATTTGTTGAAAAGCTTATCCTTCTCAAGAAGTGGATTATTCACCTTTGTCAAAATTCAGTGAGTCACACTGGCAGAGGCCTGCTTCTGGGTCCTCCCTTCTCTTCCGCTCATCTGTATCTTTTCCTCCACCACCAGCACATGGTCTCGAGATGCAGCATACTGATTCCTCCCATTTTATTCCCTTTCAAAACTGTTTTAGCTCTCCTAGTTCCTTTGCATTTCCATATAGACTTTAGAATAATCTTGTCTATATCTATAAAATAAATACTGCTGGAGTTTCTTTAGGAAATGTGTGAAGCCAGTATATCGATCTGGGGAGACCTGACATCTTTACGGTGTTGTGTCTTCCAACCCACGAGCATGGTGTCTCTCCTTCACTTAGATGTTTGATTTCTTTCATCAGTGCTGTGTAAATTTCAGCAGGTAAGTCTTGTACATGTTTTTTAGATTTGTACCTAAGTGTTTGAATGATTATAAATTTTTAAAGATTGTGATTTTGGTTTCCATGTGTTCATTGCTAGTAGATAGAAATAAGGTTGATGTTTGTATGTTTATCTTGTTTCCTGAAACCTTGCTGAACTCATGTATTCTAAAGAGGATTTTTTCCCCCATCTGTATGACCCCCTGACCCCCTTCCTTGCCTTACTGCACTGGCTGGAACTTCAAGCACTCTGTTGAATAAGAGTGGTGAGTTCAGAAGACTTCTGTGCCTTGTTCCTGATCTTAGAGAAAAAGTATCAGTCTCTCATTATTCTGTATAACGGTACCTGGGGGTTTATAGAGGGTTTTCATCAAGGTCGGGAATTCCCCTCTATGCTGATGTGTTCTAAGTTTTTATCCTGAATGACTGCTGAATTTAGAATTGCAAGAAATGCTTTTTCTGCATCAACTGATGTGCATTTGTGATTTTTCCTTTTTAGCCTGTTGATAGAGTGGATTAATATTGATTGATTTTCAAGTATGAAAACTTTCTCACATCTGGAATAAGCCCCATGTGGTCATGGTACCTGATTGTTTTTATACAGTGTTGAGTTCTATTTGATAACGTTCTGGTGGGGATTTTGGCATCTCTATTAACGAAGGATATTCATCTGAGGTCTCCTTTTCTATACTATCTGACAAGTTGAGTTTCAGGGTGATACCAGCTTCATCAAACAAATTAGGAATTTCTCCCTTGTTTTACTTCCATTTCCTGGAAAATATTATGTAAAACTAATGGTAATTCTTCCTCAAATGTTTAGAAGAATTCTCCAGTGAAACAACCTAAGCCTGGAGATATCTTTTTGTTTGTTTGAGCTTAAAAATTATTTATTGAATTTCTTTGTTATAGGGGTATTCACAATACCTATTTCAAATGGAGAACATGTAGTAGTTTGTGCTTTTTTGAGAACTTGGTCCATTTCACCTAAGGTGTAAAATTTGTGTAGGCGGAATATTTCCTCCTCATTCTTTTGGTGTTTGCAGAGTCTGAGCCGATACCCCTGGTTCAACCCTGATATCGATCATTTGTTTCTTCTCTTTTTCTGTATCAATTTTGCTAGAGGTTTGTCCATTTTATTGCCTGCTGTTTCATTGATTCTGTTTCTTTTTTCAATTTTATTGATTTCTGCTTATTTTTATTGTTTCCTTCTGCTGGTCTTGGGTTTATTTTGCTCTTCTTTTTCCTATTACTTTAGGTGCAACTTTAGAGGATTGATTTAAGACTTTTCCTCTTTTTTAAAGTAAGCATTTAATGCTGTAACTATCCCTCATAACACCGCTTTAACTGTGTCCCACAAATTTTAAAAACATATTTTATTATAATTTAATTCATCAATTTTAATTTCCCTGGAGACTTGCTTTATTTTAATGTTTATTCAGTTTTGAGAGAGAGACAGACAGAGTGTGAGCAGGGGAGGGACAGAGAGAGAGAGGGAGACACAGAATCGGAAGCAGGCTCCAGGTGTTGAGCTGTTAGTACAGAGCCCGATGCGGGGCTTGAATTCATGAACTGTGAGATCGTGGCCTGAGCCTAAGTTGGATGTTTAATCGACTGAGCCACCCAGGAGCCCCTGGGGACTTGCTTTTTGACCAATGTATCATACATGAGTGTGTTGTTCAGTTCCCAAGTTCTTGGAGATCATTTTGTAATCTTTCTATTATTTCTTAGCATGATTCCATTGTAGATGGAGAACATACTCTGTATGATTTCAATTATTTTAAATTTGTTGAGATTTGTTTTATGACCCAAGATATGTCCCATATTGTTATATGTTCTGTGGGCACTTGAAAACAGTATGAACTTTGCTGTTGTTGAGTGCAGTGTTCTATAAATATCTATGTCAATAAGCTAAACTTGTACTTTCCACTAATCTACTTTGTGTCTCTATGGATCTGCCTATGTGGACGTTTCACATCAATGGAACCATACAGTATGTGACCTTTTGCGTCTGGCCCCTTCCACTCGGCATGTTTCCAAGGTGCATCATGCTGTGTGTGTATAGCAGGTGTCAGTACTTGGTTCCTTTGCGCAGCTGAATAATTTTCCGTTGTAGGGATGGGCCACATTTTGTTTACCCATCAGCTGATACTTGGATTGTTTCCACCTTCTGGCTATCGTGGAATTGCTGGATCATGTAATTCTATGTTTGAATCTTTGAGGAACCTCCACAGTTTTCCACAAAACAGCGCACCATTTTACATATCCGCCAGCAAAGTAGGAGAGTCCTGCTTTCCACTCTGTCACTAACACTTGTTGTTTTCTGGCTTGGGATTATTTTGTTATTTGCCCTTTGGGGATTATGGATGTCCTAGTGGGTGTGAAGTGACATTCTATTATGGCTTTGATTTGCATTTCCCCAGTGACTAAGGTATGGGAGGTAGAATGTATCCATCACCCTCTTCGGGTTTGTGACTAGGACTGACCTGTGCCAGAGTAGCAGAAGAAAAGCATATATGTTTGATTTAATTAAAATTTACATGTCCATGGGAGTCCTCACAGGAAAATAAAGATCCAAAGAAGTGATGAGGCCTAGGTGTTTATAAAGCAGGTAAACAAAGAGAAGCGACTGTGGGAACGTAGCTAAAAGGTGTGCGGAGGGTGAAGGCAGAGGAAAGCTTTTAACAAGGTCTATCCACACAGAATCCCCTCACCTTGACTCCTCGTCTCCGATGACAAGAACGTTTCTTTCCATTTGGTGCGGGGGGGGGGGGGGGGGGCGGCCTACCAAAAGAATCCCCGCAACGGGGT
>NW_024412376.1:168451865-168468150 GCF_014898765.1 Herpailurus yagouaroundi | reverse complement strand
GGGGAGGTCAGAGCCTTGTTAGGGGGTCAGAGCCTTGTTGGGGGGGGTCAGAGCCTTGTTTGGGGGAGGTCAGAGCCTTGTTGGGGGGTCACAGCCTTATTGGGGGGTCACAGCCTTGTTTAGCGGGTCACAGCCTTGTTGGGGGGTCATAGCCTTGTTGGGGGGGTCAGAGCCTTGTTTTGGGGAGGTCAGAGCCTTATTGGGGGCGTCACAGCCTTGTTTGGGGGGTCAGAGCCTTATTGGGGGGTCACAGACTTTCTTGCACCTGCTGTGTTTCAAGTGCCTTTGGTGCAAATGACCAATATGCGGAAGTGACATCTTTTGGAGCAGCTGTCCTGAGCAGCTTCACTGATGACGTTGAGCATCTTGCCATGTACTTACCAGCCACCTGTGAATCTTCTTTGGAGAAACATCTGTCCAAGTGCTTTGTCCACTTCTTTTTTTTTTTTTTTTTTTTTAATTTTTTTCAGTGTTTATTTATTTTTGGGACAGAGAGACAGAGCATGAACGGGGGAGGGGAAGAGAGAGAGGGAGACACAGAATCGGAAACAGGCTCCAGGCTCTGAGCCATCAGCCCAGAGCCCGACGCGGGGCTTGAACTCACGGACCACGAGATCGTGACCTGGCTGAAGTCGGACACTTAACCGACTGCGCCACCCAGGCGCCCCATTGTCCACTTCTTAATGAGGTTGTCTGTCCTTTTGTCACTGAGTTGTTAGAGTTCCTTATCTATCTGTGTCAGATGTATGATCTGCAAACATTTTCTCCCCTCTGTAGCTTGCCTTCTCTTGATAATGTCCTTCGATGCACAAAAGTTTTTAATTTTAGTGAAGTACAATCTATTTTTTTTTTCACTTTGTTACTAGTGCTTTTGGTGTCACAGCTAAGAATCCAACACCGAACTGAGGCCTAGATTTCTTGAGTGCAGTCTTGCCCTGGCATCTCTGTCCTCAGCTGTCACTGGCGCTGCTGCACCTTCCGTCTCCACGAGCTCTGCCCGCGTGGTGGCCTCCATAATGACGTCCAGGACCTGTCCATTCTTTCCCGGTTGGCTCTGCTTAACATGGCCACCCCTGCACTTCTCCAATTCCTTAGCCAGCTCTAAAATTTAGGAGTGGGCCCACTCACTGTGCCGTCCACCCTCAGGTGAGCGGTCAGGGTCAGCCCTCATGGGCCCCAGGAGCAGGCTCCAGACTGGTTAAGTGGGGCTCTACAGCCACAGGCATCTGGAGCAGGTTCTAGAAAAGGAGAGGGCATGTGGATGGGCATGGCCCCTTGGCCTTGAAGACTCCTTTTTCATGGAGACAAGCGTAACCCCAGACGGACACCGAGGGAACTACTGGGTCTGGTGTCCACAGACACGTGCACATTGCAAGGCAGTGCCACGCGGCTTTGATCCCCCGTGAGGAAGAGGGCTGCACACACGAACACACCAACCGTAAATGTGGGAGGGTCCACAGCTCCACCGGGGAGAGGGTCCTCGGAGGCTGTCTCGTCAACCTGCTCGAAAGGGGCTATGTAACTACTATTCCGCCTGTGAACTGAAGTGAACGAAATAAACCCGTCAAGGTGCATTAGCGGTTTAGCATGGAAATAAAATCAGAATTCAAAGAGCGACCATGTGAAATGTGGAAAATCTAGAAGGAGTCATTACCCTTAGAAAGCAAAAGGGGCTCTCGGCTAGCGACAGTGACACAACCACTTTTATTGTAGTAAAAAGCCAGTAAATCCCAATGAGCTGAAGGAATCGGAGTATCATCCCCACTAAATGTGTCGGACGGAATCACAGCACGCAGCAGGCGCGATCACAGGTTTGGCCACGTTACCCGTCTCTCCTTGGGCATTGACACTGACCTTCAGAGAGGACTTCCGCCTCCACATAAGGTGTAGACGGTTGCAGCGACCGTTGCTCCAACCCTGCCACTGAGATTTCGCCAGATTTGGCACAATGGTGTCACATCAATGTCCTTTGTTTGTTCTGAACTTCGCCAAAGAGCTAAGGATGTGACGATAAAGTAGATTCCGGAGAGGAACGTGGCTGTTGTGGGAGAGAAGAGACCCGCGGCTGCTTCTCACTTCCGCAGGGTGGCGGTGAGACCGCCGCGGTCAGGAGCAGGACGGCGCCGGCAGAACTTGGAGCTGACAGGTGAGGACGGCACGTGGCTGGCGCGGGCATTAGCGCGCAGGGAGCCCGCTCACCCAGGTGGGGCCTGCACCCCTCGGGCTCCCCCTCAGGGCCTGCGGAGCCGAGGCCGGAGAGCACCCTCCCGGACAAGGGCTGTGCCGAGCGCCTGCAAAGTTGGGGGCAGCACAAAGGGCGCAGAGGGACATCCTGATGGGAAGAGCCGGGGGCGGGACAGGAGTGCCACCTGGCAGGGAGAGAGATCCCACGGCCCAGAAAGCTGGCGTCCCGCTGGAAAGCCCAGAGACCCGCACGGTCTCACCGGAGCTCAGACCCCAGGGCCTGCCGCCAGAGCCTGTCCCTTTGACTGCTCTCATTAAAAAGCGAAGTACAGCCGACACCCACGTGGCATTAGGTGCAGGTGCATGACGGTGACCCACCACCCGCCTCGGTCCCGCCGTGCTCACAGGCGTGGCCACCAGCCGTCACCACACCATGCCATCACAGCACCACCGACCGTATCCTCTACGCGGCACCTTTCATCCCCTCCGCTGGTTCCTTCCATACCCAGGAGCCTCCACCTCCCACCCTCCCCCGTTTTGCCTGCCTCCCCTCCCCCCTCAGTTTTTTATTATAATACGATATAAATCCCATGAAACTTACCGTCTTAACCATTGTTAACTACATGGTTCAGTAGCAGTTGATACATTCCTAGTGTTCCCTCCTCCACGTCCAGAGCTCTTTTCAACCTGTAGAACGGACACTCTGTCCCCGTCGAACACTGACTCCAACCCCCTCTCCCAGCCCCTGGTACTCGGCATTCTGCTTTCTGTCCCTACGATCTGACTTCCCTAGTGGCCTCATACCAGTGGAGTCGTACGTGATTCGTCTTTTTGCGACTGGCTCATTCCATTGAGCATCGCGTCCTCCAGGCTCATCCGTGTTGCAGCAGGTGTCAGAACGTTTCTCATTTTGAGGCTGAATGACATGCTGTTTTTCGTAACACGTTCATCTGTCCAGGCGCGCTTGGGTTGCTTCTGCTTCTTAGCTATCGTGAATAACGCTGCAGTGAACAGCGGGTGCAGACGTCTCCTCAAGACCCTGCTCAGAATTCTTTCAGGCAAATGCCTGGAAGTGGAACTGCTGGAACATGCGACAAACATCTTTCTTTAATTCTTCGAGTAACCCCAACACCGTTTTCCACACGGCTGCACCATTTATAGCCCCGCCGACCGTGTGCAGGGTTCCAGTCCCCACACCCGTCAACAATTGCTATTTTCGGGTAGCAGCCACTCCACCAGGTGTGAGGTGGGACCTCATTGTGGTTTCGACTTGCGTTTCCCTGACGTTTGTCGCTGTCAAGCATCTTTTCATGGCTTGTTGGCCATTTGCATAACTTCTGTGAGGAAGGTCTGTTCAAGTTCTTTACCCATTTTTGAGTCAAGCTCCTTGTTGTTGGGTTTTAGGGGTTCTCTACATATTCCGCATCTTCACCCCTTATGAGAAATGTGATCTGCAAATATTTTCTCCCATGCTGTGGGGTGCCTTTTTACTCTGTTGAGAGTGTCTTTTGATGCACATAAAGTTTTTCATGAAATGTAATTTGTTTTGTTTTTGCCTGTGCCTTTGCTATTCTACCCAAGAAATCATTGTCGGGGCGCCTGGGTGGCTCGGTCGGGTAAGCCAACTTCGGCTCAGGTCATGATCTCGCGGTCCGTGAGTTTGAGCCCCACATCGGGCTCGGTGCTGACCGCTCAGAGCCAGGAGCCCGCTTCGGATTCTGTGTCTCGCTCGCTCTCTATCCCTCTCCTGCTCATGTTCTGTCTCTCTCAGAAATAAACATTAAAAAAAATTTTTTTTAAATAACAATCATTGCCAAATGTTGGGAAGCTTTAGTCCTTTGTTTTCCACTAAGAGTTTTGTGTTATTAGGTCTTACATTTAGGTCTCTGATCCGTATTGAGTTAATCTTTTCGTATGAGGTAAGGCTCCAATGTCATTCTTCTGCTTGTGGATGTGCAGTTTCCCCGGAACCTTAGAATGAGTTAGGAAATGTTCCCTCATTTTCAATGTTTTGAGAGTTTGAAAATAATTGGTATTAGTTCTTTCTTCATTAGATTTTTTAAAATATTTTATTGTGTTTCTTTATGACTTTATTTATTATTTAGAGCACATAAGCAGGGGAGAGGCAGAGAGAGACGGAGAGAGAATTCCAAGCAGGCTCCGTGCTGTCAGCTTGGAGCCTGACATGGCCTTGATCCCATGAATCATGAGACTGTGACCTGAGCTGAAATCAACAGTTGGAAGCTTAACTGACTGAGCCACCCAGGTGCTCCTTATGATTTTATTCTCAAAGAATCTCGACACCCAATGTGGGACTAAAATTCACAACCCCAAGATCAAGAGTCCTGTGTTCTACTGAGTGAGCCACCCAGGCACCCCAGTGTTAGCTCTTTAGATGTTTGGTAGAATTCACCAGTGAAGCCATCAGTTCTAGGGCTTTTCTTTGTCAAGAGACTTTTTACTATTCATTCAATTTACTTACTAATTATGTCAATCAGATTTTCTGTCTCTTCATGATTTATTCTTGGTGGGTTTTGTATTTCTAAGAATCTGTCCATTTCATTTAGGTTATCCAGTTTCTTAGTGTACAATTATTCATAGTACTGTCTTGTAATCCTTTTTATTTCTGCCACATGTGTTTGAATGTTTCCACTTTCATTTCTGATATTAGTAACTTGTCTTTTTTGATTAGTCCATCCAGCTGCAGTTTGTCAGTTGGGTTGGTCTTTCCAAAGAACCAAATTTTTTTTATTGATTTTCTCTATTGGTTTTCTATCCTCTATTTCGTTTTTCTCTGCTCTCATCCTTACTATTTCCTTTCTTCTGCTAGCTTCGTGCTTAGTCTGTTCTTTCTCGAATTCCTTAAGTTGTGAAGTTAGGTCATTGACTTGAGATCACTCATTTTTTTAATGTGCTTAGAATTATAAATTTTCCCTAAGCACCACTGTCAATGAATTCATTAGTTTGGGTAAGTTGTGTTTTCTTTTCCATTCATCTTTGATTATTTTCTAATTTTCTTCATAATTTATTCTTTGATTCACTGGTTGTTTAAAACTGTGCTGTTTGGACAACAAATTGAGCCTCTAGTGTTTAAAGTAGGTCCAAAGTTGTTGACCATATTTATAGTCTCTACAAACTTATAGCTAGCTTATAAACATAAAATGAAGAATTCATCCATAAGCATTCCTTTTATTCCAGAAATACCTGCGAGAACCAGAATAGCTTCAAGACTTAAACCAGTTGAGTTTTGAGACAAGAGAACATGGAAGAAATCATAAATCCCCTGCAAGTTGCGCAGATGGTGATGGGCATATCTGGTCCTCATCAGTAAATGTAAACATTTTAAGTCGGTACAGTAAAAGGAGATATTAAATATCAAAACTAATCATAAATATGTGAAATGTTTTTACCTTTCTTTGTACAATTTCTAAAATCTGAGTTTGTATTTAAGTTATATATATATATATATAATACATATGTATATGTAAACATATAAAAAAAATTAAAGTGGATTGTTTAATTTCCATAATTTTGTGAAGTTTCTAGTTTTCCTTCCATTACTGATTTCAATCTTCATCTGTTGTGGTCGGAAAGATACCTGGTATTATATCTATCTTCTAAAATCCACTAAGACTTGGGGCACCTGGGTGGATCCGTCAGTTAAGCATTCGACTTTGGCTCAGGTCGTGATCTCATGGTTTGTGGGTTTAAGCCCCTTGTCGGGCTCTGTGCTGACGGCTCTGAGCCTGGAGCCTGCTTTGGATTCTGTGTCTCCCTCTCTGCCCCTCCCCTGCTCACACTCTCTTTTTCTCTCTCAAAAATAAATATTTAAAAATTAAAAAAAAAAAAAAAAGAACTTGGGAGCCTTGAATAGCAGTTCAGAGTTTTCTGATACACCTCCATTACCCTGCTTTTTGCCAGCTATTATGACCAGTGCATTTTGGAGGCCACGCTTCACAACTGAGACTTAAAGATCCTTTTATGGAGAGTTCTCTAGTTGACTAGAAATCCTTCTATAAAAGTTGGCTGGGATTTGGAGCTATACTACAAAGCTACAGTAGTTAAAATAGCGTAGTCGTGGCATAAAAATAGGCGCATCGACCAACGGAACAGAATAGAGACCAGAAATAAACCTCACGTATATAGTCAACTAATATTTGATAAGGAGCCAAGAACATACGGTAAGGGAAGGGCAGTCTACTCAGAGCATGGGAAAACTGGATGCGCACAGGCAGCAGCATGAAATTGGGCCTCCTCCTGACACCACTCACAAATAGTAACTCAAAATGCCTCAGATTTAAACATAAGACCTGATACTCTAAAATTCCTAAAAGGAAACAGGGAAGAAGTCGCTCAACATTGGTTCGGCAACGATTTTGTTTTATGACACCAAAAGCACAAACAACAAAAGGAAAAAAAATCAACAGGTGGGACAACACCAAACTGAAAAGCTTCTGCACAGCAAAAAAGCCATCAACGAAATGAAAAGACAATGTGCAGAATGGAAGATAATTTTTGTAAACCATACATTTGCGGTTAATATCCAAAATATGTAAAGAAATCATAAACTCAACAACAACAAAAAACCCCAAACCATCCAACTTAAAAATGGACAGAGGAGGGCACCGGGGTGGCGAAGTCACTTGGGCGTCTGACTCTTGGTTTCGGCTCAGGTCATGATCTCACAGTTTTGTGGGTTCGAGCCCCACATCGAGCCCCGCGCTGACAGCACAGAGCCTGCTTGGGATTCTCTCTCTCCCTCCCTCTTTGCTCTTCCCCCACTCGCACTGACTCTATGTCTCTCGAAATAAATAAACTTAAAAAAAAAATGGACAGAGAAACTAAATGGACTATAACTGAATTTTCCAAAGAAGACTTCCAAACAACTGACAGGCACATCACCAGAGAAACGCAAATCAAAAGCGGGGAGCCTGGGTGGCGCAGTCGGTTAAGCGTCCGACTTCAGCCAGGTCACGATCTCGCGGTCCGTGAGTTCGAGCCCTGCGTCGGGCTCTGGGCTGATGGCTCAGAGCCTGGAGCCTGTTTCCGATTCTGTGTCTCCCTCTCTCTCTGCCCCTCCCCCGTTCATGCTCTGTCTCTCTCTGTCCCAAAAATAAATAAACGTTGAAAAAAAAATTAAAAAAAAAAACACAAAAGCATGATATTTCCTCATACCTGTCAGAATGGCCATCATCAAAAAGACAAGAGATAACAAGCGATGGTGGGGACGTGCACTGTTGGTGGGACTGTAAACTGGTTCAGCCACCATTGAGAACAGTATGAGGTGGCTCCAAAAATGAAAAACAGAGCTATTACATCATTCAGCAATCCAACTTATGGGTATACATCCAAAGGAAATGAAAACAGGATACCCAAGAGAAACACACATGCCCTTGTGGAGGGACAGTTGAGTCACAATAGTCAGGATATGAAATAACCTAAGTGTCCGTCATTGGATGATGAGAAGATGTTGTGTGTGTGTGCGCGCGCGCACACACACACACACACACACACACACACACACACACACACAGTGGACTACTATTTGGCCATGAGAGAAGAGGAAACTCTGCCATTGTCAACAATGGATGGACCTTGAGGACATTATGCTAAATGAAATAAGTCAAACACGTCATGATTCGTGTCTTTTATGTGCGGAAACTAAAAAAGCTGAAATCATGAAAGCGGAGAGTAAAATGGTTACCAGGGGTTGCAGGGCGGGGGAATGGGAGAGAGATTGTTTAAAGGTACATACTTGGGGCTTGGAAGTAAGTCAGTCCCAGAGACCTACTGCACAGTGCTGTGATTATAGACAACAAAAATGTATCATGAGCATTAAACCTGCTAGGTGATTGGACCTGAATTGCTCCCAACACTAGAAGAAATGATAGTTATGTGACCCATAGAGGTGTTCCTAATTCTAAAATGGCAATCATATTACAATATAAGTGTGTCAAATCAATACATTGTACACCTTAAACTTACACACAATGTTGTTTGTCAAGTATCTCTACAAAGAAACGTCGGGGGGGTTCTGTTACTCTAGGAAA
The DNA here is from genome assembly GCF_014898765.1 of Herpailurus yagouaroundi. Lineage (NCBI taxonomy): Eukaryota > Metazoa > Chordata > Mammalia > Carnivora > Felidae > Herpailurus > Herpailurus yagouaroundi. Next base: position 168,459,916 of record NW_024412376.1, on the reverse strand, counting down.
GACTTACTGTCTCTCTGAATGTTTAAAAGGCATTTCCTGTTGGGAAAAAGCACAAAGATAATGGGGACTTATTTCACTGACAACTTAGAATGCAATGCATTAACCTTAAAACCAAAACCACCAGCTACTTTACTAGCAAAACTGGGTTTATTCAGGAATAGCAGAAATCTACAACCCAGGACAAGTGATCCAAGGAAAAACCATAGACAAGTGAGAATAAGGTACGGGAGACTCTTTTCTAGTTTTGTTTTTTTTTTTTTAATTTTTAAATGTCTATTTATTTTGAGAGAGAAAGAAAGTGTGAGCAGGGAAGGGGCAGAGAGAGAGAGAGGGAGACACAGAATCAGAAGCAGGCTCCAGGCTCTGAGCTGTAGCACAGAGTCTCATGCGGGGCTCGAGCCCACTAGCCCCAAGATCATGACCTGAGCCAAAGTGGGACACTGAACCGACTGAGCTACCCAGATGCCCCCAGGGGGCTCTCTTATAGAGAAAAGGAGGGCTGTTGTAAACAGAAAGTCCACTGGAGGAAACTGGGACCTCGAAGTGTAATGGCTTTTCATTGGCTGATCCACGGCAGTCTCTCACTGGCTGGGCTGGGGCTGGCTCTCATTGCCTGGGTTGTTGCCGGGGGAGGAAGAAACCTTCCTTCCTCCCACTGGGTTAGTAAAGCGGGAGCTGCCGTGGAATCCACCTGCAAGGTGCGTCCCTTCCTGCTGGGGCTGCAACTGACCGGAGTGGTAGGGCTGAGAGCTCCCCCTGCTGGCCACCCGATTCCACTCTAAACCACGTTTCCTTTCAACTTGAACACTATTTTATTTTTAAACTTCTGAAACTTGAGAACAAGACAACCTAGTTAAATAATACAGTTTTCCAAAGCTGCGCATGCTCATTTCAAGCTCAATTTTTTTTTGCCCTGAAATACAGAAACAACTTCCTAAAACTCCTAGACGGGGGCACTACTACTCTGATGATCTGTGATTAGGTCTGTGATCAATCACAGTTGGTAACATCCCTGTTTCTCCTTGGTAAGGGTTTTTAAAAATTCTAGAATAGTGCATTCTTCTAGTCTTACACCAATTTCACTCCAGATGTCTCCTAGAGGCATATGCCATGCACAGGAATCTATCTTCCTCCTTCTCACTTTCACAAGCTTCCGAAATCGGCATCAGACACACTCACCGTGCTACATCGATCAACAACGGTGGGAAGGCTTGATTAGTATTGAGCTGTCAGCCCCTTCTGATGATCCTGATGAACTCACTCACGCGGATGGCCTCAGGTATAAGGAACTTGGTGTGAGCCTGGACAGGAAGCTGCTTCTCCCCGCGGCTCCCACTCCCACAGTATCGGCCTCCCTTGTGTCGAACCTTAGGTGTTTTTTTTTTTTTCAACGCTAAGCTTAAGTTTCAAAAAAATCGTTTCAGGAATAAGTGTGCAACACGAGAAACGGTTTAATTGGGAAGTCTTCTAATTAATGAAAACTAATTTCATTTCTATTTAAAAAGGGGAATGAAAGGACTAGTTATTTTGAAAGGATAGAATGTGGAATGGTTGAAAGGGAACTGGAGTACCTTGCTAGGTGCCAGGGCCGTGTGACATTGGTGAGGACACAAAGGCACACAGGCCCTTGTTCTACTTTGGGAGCTTCTTTCCTGAAAATCAGTTAACAAAAATTTCCTTTCCTTTTCCGATAGGAAACGTCAGGACTCCAGCAGCTGCCACTCTGCGGAAATGCAGCCCAATGGAAAGTAGTTGCCTGACATGCATGGTGGCCTGCAGACCTCTCGGCTACTACCGTAAGGGGTCACGACGGCGAGGGTCACCGTCCCACGCAGAGGGTCACTGTTTCGGGGGCCCGCCCCCGCGGGAGCCCAGTCGCGCCCACGGCTGCACCACTCGACGAGCCTCAGCCTCCCGACCCCAGGGAGCGCCCCGGACCGCCAGCGCCCAGAGGCTGGGATCGGCGGGAGCGTCCCCGGCCGCGAGTTCAAGGAGGAACCCGCCCAGACAGGCTTCCCGCTGATTGGCCGAACGCGAGGAGGGCCAGAGGTGATTGGTCCGGCCGGACGCCTCTCCGCGCGCACGCCGCGGTCGCGCCTCCTTCCGCCGCCACAGTCTGGTGGGCGGACGCGATTGGAGCAGGCGCGTCGGCCCGCCCGGGCGCGCCCCGCCCCCGCCGGAGAGCGCGACGTCACTACCCGGCGTGCCGCGCGCGGCGCTTCCCCCACCCGCTAATGTTTTGGCCGATTCAAGATGGCGGTGCAGGAGTCAGCTGCTCAGCTTTCCATGACCCTGAAGGTGCAGGAGTACCCGACCCTCAAGGTGGGGTCTGCGGGCCGGGGTAGCGGCAGCGCTTGGCCGGGGCCCGCGGGCCGCAGGGGTTCCTTGGAGAGGGAGGTGGGGCAGGGTGGGGGTCGGGGCGCGGCCTGGGGCACCGGGCGGGGTCTGGGGGTCTGCGCGTCCGGGCTTCCGAGGTCTCGGGGTCTGCGGAGCTGGTCTTCCGGGCTCCCCGGGGCCTGGGGGTCTGCAGGGCCGGCCTCCCCGGGGTCTGGGGGTGGTCTGCGGGGCTGGGCTCCCCCGGGTGTGGGGGTCTGCAGGGCCGGCCTCCCCCGGGTCTGGGGACCCGCGAGACCGGCCTCCCGGGCTCCCTAGGGCCGGTGGGGTCTGGGGTCCTGCAGGCCCGGCGGGTGTGGCGTGTGGCTGCCCATGCCCCTGCCCGGCCTTAGAGGACTTCGTGGCAGGGCGTGGAGCGCGTCTGTCTGGCGCCCCGCTTCGCCCTCTGGAGTCCGATTGTGGCCCCTTCATCCTAAAGAAAAAAACACACACGAAAAAAACCCACAAAAAAACCGTGAACTGCCCCAGTGACATTTCCGGCGGTAGGCAGGCTGGTGACTTTGAGGGCCGGGGTGGAGGCCGGCGTTTCCAGGGTGTGGGGTCGCGGGCGCAAGAGTGCCCGATGTGGCTCGCGGTGGGTGTCCAGCTGTCCTCCCGGAAGCTTAACGTCAGAGGGTGTTGGTATGTTGGCTTCCAGTCACTAATTAGGAGCCTACAGGGAGAGACCTGACGACCTAATGGGAACCCATCTTGTGGGGCGTCACCAAACCTGAAATACAGCCCTTGCCACTCGGTTGCCGGTTGTGTGACCTTGGATGGCCACTTAGCCAAGTCGCCTTCCTTGAGGCTGAAGCCCGCGTCTCTCATAGGAGGGGCTGCACTGGCTCCTTACCTAGTTCGCAGAGGAGTTGATGAGAACAAAGCATCAGGAAACAAGTTCCTTAGGAGACGAAGGCCGCAACATTCCCAGGAGAACTGTGGCTAGGCATTTGTGATTCCAAATTCCTTTCCCGAGAGGCCGGGTAGCTTTTTCCTCCTCGTGGCAGAGCCCAGTGTCCCCCTCCACCTCAGTGGTGACAGGTGGCGGCGATGGGTGCGGTGAGCGCTGAGCCCGGGGAGGGGGGCGGGGGGCTGGGGTTTGAATACTGCCCCGCCTTGCTCGTCACTTACTGAGAGACCACTCTGAGATCGTTGACTCCTGTCAGACAGAGGCGTGATCGCAGCAGCGTCACCTTGGGTGAATTGAGGGACCCGGTAATGCTTGGAGTGGTGCCGGCACTCTTTGGAAGGTACTCTTTGGAAGGGATAGCTGTCGCAATTCGTCAGAGAGTCACTGTCCTCACCAGAAAGCAGAAGTGAGGCTTTGTTGCTTTTCTTTAACTGGCTGTGGAGCGGTGGTGTTTCTCGGCGCCTTGTCTGATCCAGGAGGACAGGAGAGCGCTGTTGACATGAACCAGCTGCCTGTTCGCCGGGCCCTTTCGAGATTAGTGCTGGGTGCTGGTATCTCCAACTCCTTGAAGGCCCTGTGGCTCACATCGTGCCACCTGAGGCCCTGACCAGGCGTCATTTGGGTTGATGTTTATCTCCCTCCACCTTCTCCCTCCACCAAAAAAAAAAGGCTTTATTTGGGGAGCTGTGGATTGCTGGCCTGTTGTCTCACTCAGTCCACCACCAGGCCTGTCGTGGGGCTGACAGAATTGTGGCAGAGTTCATCATTTGTGGTGCTGGCTGGTGAGTGTGGGCAACAGGCAGGAAGGGATTTCCCTTTCGAGTTCTTTCTGTTGTTTCACAGCCGTGAATGTGATTTGATTTCTAGAATTATTAAGTAGTCTTTGATTAAAAATAGTCCTGCAGGTATTCATACAGGTGAAGAAATATTGTAGTGTCATTTCGAGTGAGCTCACGAGATTGAAAAGAGTTTTACTTCTGCTTTAGAAGGATTTTTTTCGGGTGCGCTTGCGGGGCTCGGTCAATTAAGCCTCTGAATCTTGAGTTAGGCTCGGGCATGACCTCATGGTTTGTGAGTTTGAGCCCCCATGGGGCTCTGTGCTGGCAGCGCAGAACCTGCTTGGGATTCCCTCTCTCCCTGTCTCTGCCCCACCCATGTTTTTTCTTTCTCTCAAAATAAATAAACTTAAAAAAAAAAGGATTTTTCAAATGTTTTTGAGAGCACGCACACACATGCAAAAGAGAGCATGTGGGCAAGCGAGAGGGGGAGGGGCAGAGAGAGAGAGAGAGAGAGAGAGAGCGAGCATCCCAAGCAGGATTCTGCGCTGACAGCACAGAGCCCCACACCTGGCTCGGTCTCACCAGCCACGAGATCACGACCTGAGCTGAAATCTGGAGTCAGACACGTAACCGACTGAGCCACCCGGGCACCCAGCTTTTAGAAAGCTTTAAACATTTTTTTTTTAACGTTTATTTATTATTGAGAAGCCGAGAGAGACAGAGCATGAGCGGGGGAGGGACAGAGAGAGGAGGAGACACAGCATCCGAAGCGGGCTCCGGGCTCCAAGCTGCAGCACAGGGCCTAACGCGGGACTCGAACCCACAAACCGCGAGATCGTGACCCGAGCTGAAGTTGGATGCTTAACCGACTGAGCCGCCCAGGCGCCCCTAGAAAGCTTTTAGATGAATTTTTGCGATCAGAGAAGCTATTTCCACCATATCCTCTCACAGATTTAGATCACCTATGACAAATTTTCTGTTGACACATGTGTCCCTGTTGAGAGTTAACATTTTTTTCTAGAAGTTTTCGGGAGTGATTCCTAGTGCACGATGAGGAAGTTTCACCGGGAAGCTAGGGACCCTTGCCTTAGGAACGCACGCTAATACAGAATTCTACAGAATTGCACAGAACGTTGGGAGGCCTGACGCTTAGGAGCTGTGCCGGTCACAGATGCAGGTGCCATGGGCGGGAGGGACACCGAATCCACATCAGGGCGAGGAGAGTGAGGGCTGAGGGGCTGGTGTCCTGAGAGGCCGGTGCTCGCTTCTCCGGTTCAAGGGTGCGTTGTGCAGCAGGGTGGTGGGAGCAGGGCCGAGCCCCCATTGCTGTCCCGACGGCGGTTCCTCCTCACACGTGATGGGACGGGTCTTCGCGATTCAGAACATCGGCCAATCGGGGCAGGTTCCTCACAGCCTCGGGGCCGGGAGGGGGCTCGTGGGCCCTGGTGGGCACCGCTCTCACCCGCTGGCGAAGCGGGACGAGAATGGCATGGCCGTGAGGCGCTGCTGCCCGCACGTGCCCACCCGGGCACCCGCTCCTTCGGGAGCCTTCCAGTGTGCGGCGGGCGACGTGGCCGGCACAGGCGCGTTCAGGCTGGGCGACCGCGTGGCGGGGGCCCGGCAGCGCCTCTAGCTTCTGCCCACCAGATGCCAGCGGCATGCCCGCAGGATGCCTCCAGATACTGCCAGACGTCCCCGGGGGGGCAGAAGCGTCCCGGTGAGAGCCACCGGCTGGGAGTTTGCTCTGCGGAACCTGTTTTTATGTTCTGACCACAGCAGGGAGAGGGGGGTCGGTGGGACACGAGCCCTGTGTCCTGGGCCTGGTCGAGGCTTTTCCTGTCAGCGCCCTGAACCAGAGGCCCTGCTGTAATTACATTTTATTTTATTTTTTTAATTTTTTTTTTAACGTCTTATTTATTTTTGAGACAGAGAGAGACAGAGCATGAACGGGGGAGGGGCAGAGAGAGAGGGAGACACAGAATCGGAAGCAGGCTCCAGGCTCTGAGCCATCAGCCCAGAGCCCGACGCGGGGCTCGAACTCACGGACCGCGAGATCGTGACCTGAGCCGAAGTCGGACGCTCAACCGACTGAGCCACCCAGGCGCCCCATGTAATTACATTTTAAAAAGCGTTCTCTCATAAGAGGACCTTATGTTTATTTTCCAAATCATTCTGATCATCCTGTTAATATTTGGGCGCATTCTATTTTTTTTTTTCCCCTCAGAGAGCTGAACTACGATAATTTTTTAGAGACCTTTACCGCTACCCAAGTTAGGCGGGGTTTTCATCACAGCCCAGGAGAAGTGGTCTAGAATCGGTCCTTGGGAGACCTGGCTCCGGACCCTGATTCCTCATCTGGAGTCTCGCCCGGGACCTCGTCCGGGCCCTCCCGGCCGGAGGAGGGAGGTTCAGTGCCCCCTCCCAGCTGGCCCCTCTCCCTAACTCGTGACAGGCTGGGGCCTGGGGCAGTGCTTGCAACGGGGTCTGTGGGCCTACCTCCTGGGTCCCGGCGTCCTCTACGGCAGTGTTTCAGCGTCCCGGGCTTGTGCCAGCGTGAGGCCCAGAGTTCCAGCTTTCGGTGAACTTTCCCAGACTCAGCTGGGGATTTAGGGACTGCGGGTTCTCAAGTTTGAGGAAGGGTGGTCGGCACGAGCGTTTGGTCTTAAGGGACAGATATCCTGATTGTGCTGAGCCCTAGAGAGTGGCAGTCGGCTGGGTCTTTACTTCCTTTCCCTTGAGATCGTTTGGTTGACCGAGTGAGCCCTTCCCTCCCCCAGAAGGTGGTTGTATTACTTGAATCCGGCCTGGGGCCTGGTTCCCTTCCTCTGGTGGGACCTCCAGAGCCTTCCGGAGTCCCATCTGCTCTTCTCTGCAAGAGCCCCGTGTTGCCTCCGCCTTCCAGAACCCCCCAGAGCTAGAGCGTGGTCGAAATCCTCCCGGCCTTCCGCTCTGGTCTCTGCACCGCTGCTCAGATCCTTTACCACAGACAAGACACTTGGGGGCACAGGTCGATGTGCCCGCTCTGCTCATGATGCTTGGAAGCAGCCTCGTGCCGGGAGAGGAAGGGCTGTGGCAGCTGGAGGCATGGGAAGCCCGGCGCCAGGCAGGCAGCTGCCAGAGGTCCTGGGCGTGAGGTCCAAAGGCGGGGCTTGCTGGTACCGCCCCCCTCTCGGAGCCCCCCCCCCCCCCCCCCCCCGCCCCCCCCCCCCCCGCGAGGCACCCCAGGGTAGAGGTGCCAGCTCCTTCGGCCCGCACTCCTTGCTGCTCCCGGAGAACTCTGTCCCCATCCTGGTGCCACCGGGCTTGGCGGGAGGGAGCTGTTAAACAAGTAGGTGCCAGCCTTTCAGATCCCGGAACCGCGCGTGGAGTCAGGCGAGCGCGTGGAGTCAGGCGAGCGTGGGGCAGTGGGGGGTGCGATGGCCCTCCGGGGGCGGCCAGGGCACGCGCACTTGGGGGAAAAGCTCCGCGGGCTGTGTTGGAGCCTAGGCGGACCCTGGCACCATTGGCATCCAGTCCCACCGGAACCGTAGGGCCCAGGATGTCCCCAGAGCCTCACGGAGGTTGTGACAGCGGGGCCCCGAGGGCCCAGACCTCCCCACGGACCGCGTGTGCGGCTCAGCAGGAGTGGGGAGCAAGCTGGGAAGACCCCCCGAGCACTAGAGGAAGGAGGAGGCCGGCCGGTGTGTGCAGCGCGGCACCCCCCTTGGGGCTTTGGATGAGTGGGGCCGCTTGGTGCTGACCTAATCAGGGCAGGGCACGGTCTCCAGAGGTAGCTGCTGCTTTTCACGGCTGTGCGTTGTTTTTCTTTACACTTGGGGGCCACTCTTGAAAGCTTTCCGAGGAAACCGATTTGTTCGCTGTTTGGATAACAACTAAGTAATAGTAACTAAGTGTTGTTAAGTAGTTTAATAACTGAAGTGTGGCCGAACGTGGCTAAGGGAGGAACACACCCAGCTGTGCAGATGGCCTCGCTGACTGTCCCCTCCTCG
>NW_024412376.1:168449451-168451765 GCF_014898765.1 Herpailurus yagouaroundi | reverse complement strand
CGTTCCTCCCAGCTCCTCCCACACGACGGTTGCCGCCCTCCCCTCCTGGTCCGCTCGCCCTGCCTGGCCCGTGGCTCCCGCACTCTCGTCTCTTCCCTCCTGCCTCTGTTTCCCCTTTTCACTGGCTCGCTCCACCAGCGCGCACACGGCTCTGGTCGCCCCGTGCCCTCCAGCTGCTGCTTCCTCTCTCTGCCCCCTCCTCCCGCTTGTCTGTTCGGTCTGAGTCAGAAGTGCCCCTAGGTCACAGTCCCCTCGCCTTCGCCTTCGGTATAAGTGCCAGTCGCCAGGCGGTTGCCTCCTCCTCTCGGCCCCCGGGGCGCCATTCTCTCGCTTCCTCTCATGGTTTGTTTTCTGCAGATGCCTTTGCTCTTCCCTTGGCATCCTCCGGCCCGGGGTGACCGTGGCAGCCGCCAGCCCTGGGGAGGTCTCTGTGCCGCGGCCTGCCACTCCCACCTGGCCTCCCCTGGACTCCCGCCTGCTGGGTCTCTCTGTACATCTGGGCAAGGCCTGGAGGACACGGCCCGCAAAACCATGCCCTGCCCTGCTCCTTGGCCCCCGGCTCCCATCCCATGTGGAGCCCGCGCTCTCCTGCCGCTTGTTCAGGGTCCCTTCAAAACCTGGGGGTGTTCCTGACGCCTGTGTTTCCCACGATCCTTGTGATCCCCTGCTGTTCTGCCCTGGCCGTGGGACCGCGGCCGCCGTGTCGCGGGCAGCACAGAGAGGGAGAGGAGGGGAGAAGGTGCCAGCTCCCTCCATGGGGCCTCCCAGAAGTGCTGTTCAGCATTTGTGCTTAAGCTCGGAGGCCAGGGCTTGGGCTTGGCTGTATCTAGCTTCAAAGGGACCTTAAAAAAAAACAGCCTGGCTGTGGGCTTGTTGCTGCCCTGGGCCTGAATGAAATTGGGGTTTGTGGCTCCTGCTGTGATCTGTCCCTTCCTCTGTTTTGCTTTCTTTATGGCTTTAATCACAGCCTGACGGAACTACCTCTGTCTGCTTGCTTTTGTCGGAGGCCCCATTAGAAGCCACGCTGCCCGCCCGCGCTCTGGCCGGGCCTCCCGTGATCCTGATGGTGTCTCCCAGGGAGCACCCACTGACGGCCCCTCCTCCCTGCACAGCGTCCTGTCGGGCCCCCAGGGTCCTCCCCAGCTCACAGCTGCCCCCTCCTCCCGGCTGTGACCATGCGCCGTCTTGGTGACCGTGTGTGATCTCATGCGCTCCGAGGACGCTCCGTGCGTACCAGTCCCTGCCAAAAGGTCATCTCCCCCACCCCGGAGCCCAGGGTCCAGGGTCACCTGGATCTCTGTGACGTAGCTCAGCATGAGTAGATCTGAACTTCTTAACTTGTCTGCCTCCTCCCCGTCTTCCCGGTCTCAGGCTAGGGCCGTGACCCCTCTGTCCTCACAGCTTAACGTCTGTATGTCGTTCTGTAGCTCCCCAGCGTCTCAGAATCTCCCGCAGCTCACTGCCTTCCTCCTGCCACCGTGGCCGCAGCCCCCATGTGTCTGTGGGTTGAGGTGGCCTCCTAACCGGTCCCTGCTCTGCCCGAGCCCGGCACAGCTACCACAAGGCTGCCCCAGACAGCACCTTCCCTGTTCTCCGTGGGTCCAGAGTGGGTTTGGGCCCTGACCCCTGCCTCTGCCCCCACCTCCTCTTCCTCACCCACCCCTGCTCCCCTGGGCATTTGCCACGGTGGCCTCCCTGCTGCTAGAGGATGTGCTGGTGGCTCCTCAGAGCCTCTGTACCTGTTTACTTTGCCCGGAACCCTCTTCCTCCAGGGGGTCATCTGTCTTACTCCCTCACGGTCTCGGATCTTTGCTTAGGGATCTCCCTCAAGGTGGGATCACCTTATTTAAACTGGGAGCCTCATCATCTTCCTCTCTGTTTTTCTTCTTCGCCATTACTGTCATCTGAGACATTCTGTATCTTGCTTCTGTCTGTTTCTGACCCCTGGGATTGTAAACTTTGTGGAGGGCAGAGAAGAAATAATTCATTTAACAAGTGAACCATTAGGGGCACCTGGGTGGCTCAGTCACTTAAGCATCCAACTTTGGCTCGGGTCATGGTTTCGTGGTTCATGAGTTTGAGCCCCGTGTCAGGTGGAGCTTGAATCCCTCTTCAGGATTCACTGTCTCTTCCTCTCTCTGCCCCTTGTGGGACGGTCTCTCTCTCCCTCGCTCCCTCCCTCTCTCTCTCTCTCTCTCTCTCTCCCCCTCTCCCTCCCTTTCTCCCCCTCTCCCTCCCTCCCTCCCTCCCTCTCTCTCTCTCCCTCCCTCTCTCCCCCTCTCCCTCCCTCCCTCCCTCCCTCTCTCTCTCTCCC
>NW_024412376.1:168439791-168449351 GCF_014898765.1 Herpailurus yagouaroundi | reverse complement strand
CTCTCTCCCCCTCTCCCTCCCTCCCTCTCTCTCTGTCTCCTTCCCTCCTTCCCCCACCCTCTCTCTGCCCCCATGGGATGCTCTCTCTCTTTCCCCCTCTCTCTGCCCCTCGCTCACTTGCACTGTCTCAAAAATAAAAACAAACAGGGGCGCCTGGGTGGCTCAGTCGGTGAAGCATCTGACTTCGGCTCAGGTCATGGTATCACGGCTCGTGGGTTCGAGTCCCACGTTGGGCTCTGTGCTCATGGCTCAGAGCCTGGAGCCTGTTTCGGATGCTGTGTGTGTCTGTCTGCTCTTCCCCCACTCGTGCTCCTTGTCAAAAATAAATAAACATTATGAACATTTTTTAAAAAGATAAGTAAGACATTAAAAAAATGTTTTTAAATAAAAACAAACAAAAAAGGAAATGAACTATTAAACATTACTTTGGCATTTCTGTCCAAAGAAGTAAAAACTGAAACACGAGTAAATGTAACTTCGAATGGATGAGGCGTGTTTATGTACTCAGAAAACACAAGCAAACTAACTGGAAAATTACTACTCCAGTTAATGAGAATGTTTCACACAGTAACGGGCACACGAAAAATACCCCCAAATCAGTCACTTTTCTGTGTCAGCAATAACCCGTTAAAGCGCCTCGTGGAGAAGCGCCTCGTAGGGAATGTTGTTCACGGTAACAAAACGGCAACGGAGATACAGTCTCACAGTGAGCTTTGCCGGTGATGGACACTGAGGAGACGCCACGTGGTTTCTCAGGAAAGGCCTAGAGGACGACCTTGGCAACGGCAGGGAACGTCGTGTCTGTCGGAAGGACGCTGATGGCCGAAGATGCCCCCGATCGCATACTTCTCACTTGTAATCGGAGGCGCCCGTCGGGCCGGGCCTGCCCGACGCCGAGGCACGTGCGGGCCTCGTGCAGAGCTGCTTCCGGGTACCCGTCGCAGCTAACCAGCCGGGACGCCCGCGCTGCTGGAGCCACCGACGCGAGCGGATGGCGGGGCCTGCCAGCGGTTGGCGTCGCCTTGGGTCGGCGAGCCCGTCCTTAGGGCCGCGGGCGCTGGACCACGTGGAGCGCGGCCCCGGTGCTCCCACCGCGGTGGTGCTGCTCGGCTGCGCCGTGTGCGCTGGCTGACTCAGACTGACTCGATCTGGAGCTCGCGCCGCTTTCCTCGTACCTCCCTTTCTAAAACGGGCCAGTGTGGGAAGAGATCTCTGCGAGTGCCCAGCGGGCGGCAGGTGAGACGGTCGCGCACCTGGAGAAGAGGTCATGGGGGCGCTGGCTGTGCTCTTCCCCTTTCCCCGCGATGGCCCCCGGAAGCTGACGGCAAACGTCTTTTTTCAAGAAACCCACTGGAAACCGGACGAGCCTCCCCCGGGGTGTGTGCTGCGCTCGGGAGGTCAGCCCAGGGAAGCAGGGAGCTGCTGTGATTGGGGAGACGTCTCATGCCACACGCAGGAACGTGAGACAGAGATCTCTGGGATGTAGAGAGATGTCTCCCGCCATTCAGGGCTCAGTCGAACACTTTAGAAGATGTCACTAGCTTTGGAATAAATACGTCGAGACCCCTCGTGAGGTTTCTTCGTTGTGAAAGATAAGTCCTGTGCCGTTGGGGAAATACTTCCTTCCTGTGCTGGTAAAAATGGCTGCAGACATTATGATGACAAACTAAAGTGCGTTTCTTTGTCAGCAAATACTGTCAGCAATCCCAGAGCAAACACCAGAGAAGGTTTGAACAAACACACACTCGGGCAGATGACATGGTGTAGGAGGATCGCTATAGAGCTGGAGGAAAGTACAGATGTTTTCTACAAAACTTAACTTACGGTGTTTGCCAGATTCTGTTTCAATCATGAAAACAGGAAGGATTACTTTTTATGAGTCACTGAAGGGGAAAAATGTACTGGAGGAAGTATAATTTAACATCAGCTAACTAAACAAATCCTGTGATCTTAGAAGTTGTCATGCAACATATTAGCAAGGAAAGACGGAGTACATTTGATTAATACAAATTTAAATCCGGGGGATACCCAGATAAAAATAGAACCAGAATTTAAAAGCAAATAACAATTTTATTTGGGTGCTGGGTGGCTCGGTTGGTTGAGCATCCGACTTCGGCTCAGGTCTTGATCTCGCGGTTCGTGGGTTTGAGCCCTGCATTGGGGTCTGTGCTGACAGCTCAGAGCCCGGAGCCTGCTTCTGATTGTGTCTCCCTCTCCGCCCCTCCCCCCCCTCAAAAAATGAATAAACACTAAATAAAAAAGCTTACAAAAATAAAAGCAAATAACAATTTTTTTAAAATTTACGAAATATGAACCGTAAAGAACTGATTCACGTTGATGAGAAAGATCCAAAACCTCTTTTTCTTGTTGAATGTTGGGCAAGGAGCACAAAGGGAAAATGTATCGGGTTGAACCATGTAAAATTGCTATTTTGTAGGTTAAAAAACGATGGCTGAACAGGCTATGATATGAACAGAGGTTAAAAAAAAACCCAAAAAACTTTCCATAAAGAAAAAAGCCCAGGATCAGATGGCTTCACTAGTGAATTCTAGTAAATGTTTAAAAAAGAATTAACACTGATCCTTAAACTCTTTCTAAAAAAATAAAAACGAACTTTTCCCAACTCATTCTGTGAGGTCAGTGTTACCCTGATAGCAAAATCAGACATAGGTATCCAAGAAAACTGTAAAGCAATATTTCTTATGAATGAATATAGGTGTTAAATCCACAACCACATGCTAGCAAACTATATTTGACAACATACAAAAAGGTTTGTGTACCATGACTAAATGGGATTTACCCCAGGAATGCAAGGTTGGTTCAACATGCAAAAATCAACGTAACATACCACGTTAATAGATAAAGGGCACAAGCCATGCGATCATCTCCATAGACACAGGGAAAAAAGCACATGACAGAATCCAACACTTTTTCATGATAAAAATCCTCCATTTATAGGAAAAGGAGAGAACGTCCTCAATGTAATGAAGAGCATCTATGCAAAAACCACAGCTAATGTCATGCTTAGTGGTAAAAGACTGAAAACTTTCCCCCTAAGACAGAGGTAAGGATGTCCATTCTGGCCACTTCCCATTCAAATTTGTCCTGGAGGTTGTAAGCAGGGCAGTTGGGCAAGAAAAAGAAATAACAGGCATTCACATTGGAAAGGAAGAAACAAAACTTTATTTGCAGATGAAATGATCTCGTATACGAAAAGTCATAAGGAATGCACATACATACCCACACGACTCAATAGAACTGATAAACTAGAGCGAGAGCCGGGTTGCAGGACACAAGATAAATATACAAAGACAAGTTATACTTCTGCACCCTGGAAACGAACAATCAAAAAGGGATGGAAAACATTTTTATAAGAGCATGAAAGACAATAAAGTACTTAGGAATAAGACTTCACCGTTAAGATAGCAGTAGATTCATCTACAGTTTCGACCCAATCCGTATCAAATATCAAAATACTAGCTGGCTCTTTTGCAGAAATTGAGAAGCCAATCCAAAAATTCATATGGAAGTGCAAGGAATCCAGAATAGCCAAGACAGTTAATTATCTGAGTCCACTCAAGCTGCTATAACAAGAGATCATAGACTGGAGTGGCTTAAACAACAGACATTTATTTCTTACAGTTCTGGAGGCTGGGAGGTCTCAGATCAAGGTGCCAGTACATTCAGGTTCCCGGTGACCCTCTTTGGTTTGCAGGTGGTTGTCTTGTCACTGTGTGCTCACATGAGAGAAGATGCATGCTGGTCTTTTCCTTTCATGAGGACATTGATCTCATTATAGAGGCCTCACACTTGTGACCTCGTCTAAAGCTAATTATGTCTAAAGGCCCCAACGCCAAATACCATCACATTGGGGATTAGGCCTTCAACATAGGAATTGGGTGGAGACCCAAACATTCAGCCAATAATGATCTTGAAAAAGAACAAAGTTGTAGGGCTCACATTTCCTGGTTTCAAAACTTAGTACAAATTCCACTTAAAAAAAAATTTTTTTTTGATGTTTATTTCTGAGAGAGAGGGAGCAAGTGTGAGTGGGGGAGGGGCAGAGAGTGGGAGACACAGGATCCAAAGCAGGCTGCAGGCTCTAAGCTGAACTCACGAACCATGAGACCATGACCTGAGCTGAAGTTGGACGCTTGACTGACTGAGCCACCCAGGTGCCCCCAAATTACACTTCTTGCTTATTGGCTAAATGGCTAAAAATAGATTCGTGGGCTACAACTGAAAGTCCAGACATAAGTCCATACATAATTCTCGATAAGGGTGCCAAGAGGGTTCCATAGGGAAGGGAGAGGGTTTTCAACAAATGGTTCTAAGACAACTGGAGATCCACTTGCAAAAGAATGAAGTTGAATTCTTCCTTCACACCATATGCAAGCACTAACTCCAAATGGATCAGAAAGCTAAATGTAAGAGTAAGAACATCTAATCTAAAGCACAAGAAACCAAAACAGAATTCTTGGTTGTTGAAGGTTGGACTTCAAAAGTGAAAAGCTTGGGGCGTCTGGGTGACTCAATCGGTTGAGCATCCAACTTCAGCTCAGGTCATAATCTCACAGTCCAGAAGTTTGAGCCCCATGTTGGGCTCTGTGCTGACAGCTCAGAGCCTGGAGCCTGCTTCCGATTCTGTGTCTCCCTCTATCTCTGCCCCTGCCCCACTTGTGCTCTGTCTCTCTCTCTTTCTCTCAAAAAGATTTTTTTAAGTGATAAGCTTGTGCCTCCAAGGACAGAATGATGAGAAAAGTTTTCATATCACATTTAATAAGAATCTAGTAGTGGGGCGCCTGGGTGGCTCATTCGGTTAAGTGTCCGACTTCGGCTCAGGTCATGATCTCACGGTCCGTGAGTTCGAGCCCCGCGTCGGGCTCTGTGCTGACCGCTCAGAGCCTGGAGCCTGTTTCAGATTCTGTGTCTCCCTCTCTCTCTGATCTTCCCCTGTTCATGCTCTGTCTCTCTCTGTCTCAAAAATAAATGTTAAAAAAAAAAAAAGTTAAAAAGAAAAAAAAGAATCTAGTAGTATCCAGAATCTACAAAGATCTCTTGTAGTTCAATAACATAAAGAACCCGGTTTTAAAATGAACAAATGATTTGAATAGACTTCTCCAGAGAAGATATACAAATGGCTAGTAAGTATGTGAGAAAATGCTTTATATTATTAGTCATTAATGAAATACAAATTGAAAACCACAGTGAGATTCCACTTTATGCACACTGAAACGACTGTAATTGGCAAGATGGACGGTAGCAAGTGTTGGATGATGATGTGAGCGAACCGGAACTCTTCACGGACTTCTGGGGACCATAAAAGACACTTTGGAAAGCAGTCTGGCAGTTCTTTAAAAAGTTAAACATAGAGGTACCAGCAATTCCACTCCTAGATATCGCCCCTGAAGAAATGAAGAGATGCCCACACAAAAACCTGTGTGGGAATCTTTGTAGCCATATTATCCATAATAGCCAAAACGTGGAAGCCATCAAGATGTCCATCAACTTACGAGTCTGTAAATAAATGTGGTAAACTCGTGTGGTGGAATACTATTCAGCCATAAAAAGGATCGAAGTACTTACATCATGGTGTGGAGCCTTGGGAACATGCTAAATAAAGGGAAAAAAGCCAGGGGTGCCTGGGTGGCCCAGTCGGTTAAGCGTCCGACTTCAGCTCAGGTCATGATCTCACGGTCCGTGAGTTCGAGCCCCGTGTCAGGCTCTGTGCTGACAGCTCCGAGCCTGGAGCCTGCATCGGATTCTGTGTCCCTCTCTCTGCCCCTACCCTGCTCATGCTCTGTCTCTCTCTGTCTCAAAAATAAATAAAAACATTAAAAAAAAGAAAAAGCCAGACAAAAGGCCATAGAATGTATGATTCCATTTATGTGACGTATCTAGGGCGGGCAGATCCGTGTAGGTAGGAAGCTGGCTACTGGTGCTTGGTCGCCTCGCTAAGGGGAGGACTTCAGTAGGTAAGGGATTTCTCTCTGGCTTGATGAGATGTTCTGGAAGTGTTTGTGGTGATAGTTGTACAACCTTGTGATAACATTAAAAGCTAAGTTGTACACTGTCAGAGGGTGACTTTTATGATATCTGAGTTGTATTTCAACTTAGAATTGGGAAGTTAACGGCAGCCTGTCAGCATTTTGTACAGCCCATCTCAACAGATGATTAGGGAGCCCTCCTGCACAGCACCACCAGGCTCGGGCCGGTGCCGGTGGCCCGTGGGTCCGCG
The DNA here is from genome assembly GCF_014898765.1 of Herpailurus yagouaroundi. Classification (NCBI taxonomy): domain Eukaryota; kingdom Metazoa; phylum Chordata; class Mammalia; order Carnivora; family Felidae; genus Herpailurus; species Herpailurus yagouaroundi. The sequence goes on along the minus strand of NW_024412376.1, from coordinate 168,443,113 downwards.
TACGTGTGCTGGTCGGCCTTTCAGATGGACCCACAGAATTAGAACGGCCGGGTCAAAGGTTCGGCATGGTTTGGGTGGCGACTGTCAAGTCCCCCCTCCGTCCATCTGCACTCCCCGCCAGCCGCGAATGGGGTCCGAGTTTCCCCAGACCTCACCCCGGGTTTTCCGTGGTGGCACAATCCAGCGCAGCCGCCCTGAGCCCCACGTGGCAGTGAGTGCTTGCAGGGCTGCTGGTCCAAATACGTGCTCTAAGTGTGAAACAGAACGTACACTCACTCGTAAAGATTTAGCACAAAGAGAAAAGGTAATGCAAAATGTCTGTAAATATTTGGGGGGTGTTGGATTAAATAAGATCCACTAAAAATCCGTTCAATCCTTCTCTTTTCAGCAGGTGACTGGGTGGGCTCTGTCTAGCAGTCTGGGTGGGCTACTAGAAAACTTGAAATTGCACGCGTGTGCGACTCAGAGTTGCGTTGGGCGGCCCCGCTCCGTGGCTTTCTCCTTGCCATTTGTCTTTTGTCTGTCTACTTACTCTGTTTCTGAGAGGGGTTTTAAAAAGAAAAAAGCCTTGCTCTGGTGTTTCTTCCCACGGCCATCCAGTTCACAGTGATTACTAATACTGTGGGCGTATCCTCACCCCTTACTCTGTTTTCTGTCTCCTGTGCTTTTGTGTGTCTTCTGTTTCCTTTTTGTAAATTGATAAGGTTTTCTTTGTTCCATTTAATTTCCTCTTGTGGTTTGGCAGGCTCACAACCACACCCCAGTCGTGACAGATCAAAAAAAGTCTCCAGACACTGTTGCCGAGTGGGGGGGGGGGGGAGGGGGTAGTCGACCTGGTGGAGAAGCGCCCCTCCCACTGGTCCCAGTGTCAGAACATCACCTTCTGGGTCTCGCTTGTCCCTCACCTGTGTCTGAGCTTCAGTGTGCTGCACCCCACATCAGCGGGCACCAGGTTACCATCCCCGTGGGTGGGCGTCCAAGTTGGTTCCGGTCTCGGGCTTAAGAATAAAACTACTAACCGTTTGTGCACAACTGTTGTTGTGAATACCGTGTGTTCGTTTCTCTTGGGATTGCAGTTGCTGAGCGTCACGCGTGTGTTTAGTCGTACTAAACAGCCAGACTGTCTTCCCAGGTGCCAGCGATGGCATCCAGGTGTCCTCAGCCTGGCCAGCAGGTGGTGTGAAGTCTTAGGGCTCTCCAGAGAGACAGAGCCAGTAAGGGAGGGAGAAACGGAGAGGGGAGGTGAAGAGAGATTGAGACAGACCGGAAGGAATTGGCTCGTGGGATTACGGAGGCTGAGGTCTGCAGTGCGCAAGCTGGAGCCCCTGGAGAGCAGCCGGAGCAGCCGGGGTCAGAAAGTCGAAAGCGCCTGGGGGCCCGGAAGAGCTGACGTCCTGGCTCGTTGAGTGGGGAGAGTCCCTCCTCCCAGCCTCTTACTCCCTCCAGGTCTGGGTGGATTGGAGGAGGCCCACCCCTGCTGGGGAGTCCGCCTGCTCTACTCAGCCCGTCACCCAAATGCTGATGGCCATTCATACCGAGAGCCGTGTCTCCCCCAGTGTCTGCGCACCTCGTAGCCCAGTCAGGTCGGCAACACATAAAATTAACCCTCCCAGGGGCGCCTGGGTGACTCAGTCAGTTGTGCATCCGGTTGAGTGTCTGGTTCTTGACTTCAGCTCACATCATGATCTCACGGTTGTGAGTTCAAGCCCCGAGTGGAGCTCTGCCCTGGTGGCACAGAGCCTGCTTGGGGTTCACTCTCTCTGCTCCTCCCCTGCATGTGCGCGCGCGCGCTCTCTCTCTCTCTCTCTCTCTCTGTCTCTGTCTCAAAATAAATATTTTTAAAAATGGGATTGTCTTGGTCTTGAATCGTAAGAGTTCTAAGTATGTTCTAGGTACAGGTCCTTTGTCAGATTTCCATATGGTAAATGTTCTCTCCTAGTCTTGCCATAGTTGTCTTTATTCTTAAGTTGTCTTTCAAAGAGCAGAATTTTGTTCTGATAAGGTGTAATTGATCAATTTTTCTTTTATAGTTAGTGCATTCTATATCTCTTTAGAAAACTTTGCTTGTCTTAGGGTTATGAAGATTTTCTTCTATGTGCCCATCTAGAAGTTCTGTAGTTGTAGCTTTTCTGTTTGGGTCCGTGAGTCCATGATCTTCTAAGGGGGGGGTTTATGGACCACCTGAGCTATAGACTGAAGCCTTCCCCCTCCCATGTCACTGTCTAGATGGTCCTCTCCGCCCTGGATTGCTTGTCTCCTTGGACAGAACACGATGAGGGTCCATTTCGGGGTTCTCCACACTCCGCCGGTCCCTGTGTTGCTGCACGAAGGCCACACTGTCTTGATCGCTATAGCTTCACGGTTAAGTCTTGAAATCAGATACCATTGTCATGTAACATCAGTAGCGGGAATATCGTTTTTGTTGTGGTGAAACGTTATGCGAACCAGCCACCTCAGGCCTTTTTAAGTGTGCGGCAGGTGTCCAGACCTTTTCGCCTTGCGCAACTGGAACTATGTACCCGTTTGTCTCAGTCAATCCAAAGTGCTGTGGACCGCGTGCATATAAGCCCCAGGAAGGTATTCTCCAAGCTCTGGAGGCTAGGGCGTTGGGCCGGTGTGGTTCTGGTGAGGGCCTCCTCCGGGTTGCCGATGGCCACCGTCCGTCTGCATTGCGTGTGGTGAAGAGAGAATGGTCCCTGTTGTAAGGATGCTGATTCCAGTCTTCAGGACCCCACCCGGGTAACCCAGTCACCTCCCAGAGCTCCCGTCTCCATACGCCATCCCGGTGGGGGTGGTATTTCAATGCACAAACTATGGGGGACACATTCAGTCCCGGTTGCACATTAAACAGTTCCCCCTGCCCCCCAGCCCCCGGCAGCCGCTCTTCTGTGTTGTGCTTCTGATCACACGGCTCCTCTGTCTCATGTAGGAAGAATCACACGGCTTAGTCTTTCTGTGCCTGGCTATGCCACTTGGCACAGTGGCCTGCAAGGTCACCCGTGTCACACCAGTTGTCAGGACTTCCTCTCGTCGGGTGGACCACGTTTTCTTACCTGTGCGTCTGTCAACGGACTCTGGGTTCTTGTTCGTTTTAGCTGATGTGAACGCTTCTGCTGTGAACGTGGGGTGCACACACCTCTTAGAGACCCTGCTCTCAGTTCTTCTGGGCTCACACCTGGGCCAGACGTGGGCTTACTGGATGGCAGGGGGAGGAGGGTGTGGGCTTACTGGATGGCAGGGTGAGGCAGGCGTGGGCTTGCCAGATGGCAGGGGGAGGCAGGCGTGGGCTTGCCGGATGGCAGGGGGAGGCAGGCGTGGGCTT
>NW_024412376.1:168371370-168439781 GCF_014898765.1 Herpailurus yagouaroundi | reverse complement strand
TGGGCTTACTGGGTCTCGGGGAGGCAGGCGTGGGCTTGCTGGATGGCAGGGGGAGGCAGGCGTGGGCTTACTGGATGGCAGGGGGAGGCAGGCGTGGGCTTGCTGGGTCGCAGGGGGAGGCGGGCGTGGGCTTGCTGGGTCGCAGGGGAAGGCGGGCATGGGCTTACTGGATGGCAGGGGGAGGCGGGCATGGGCTTACTGTGTCGCAGGGGAAGGTGGGCATGGGCTTACTGGATGGCAGGGGAGGCAAGCATGGGCTTACTGGGTCGCAGGGGGAGGCGGGCGTGGGCTTACCGGATCACAGGGGCTCCCTGTTTGATTTTGGGGGGACCCACCACATTGTTTCTGCAGCGGCGGCACCAGTTTACGTCCCCACCGACAGAGCGCGGGCTCCCAGTTTCCCCACACCCTCGCCAAGGCCCGTGGACCCGCTTTTCGGAGGGCCGTCTTCCCCCGGGGTGTGACGTGGGGTCTCCTGGTTCCGCTCTGCATTTCCCTGAGGCTCGGTGACGCCGAGCACCTTTTCGTTCATGGGTCGGCCACGGCGTCTTCTTTGGAGAAATGTCTGCTCCAGCCCTTTCCCTTGGGTGCTTTCAGCCTGGTGTCCCCATTTGTCTACTTCTGTTTTGTTGTCTATACGTTTAAGCGTATGTTTTTAGCGTCTGCCTCTTAGTTTGGGATTCTTTCAAAATCTCTGAAACTTGTCGTCCCCAGATCCACATTACTTAGGCCATGGATTTTCTTTTTCCTTTTAAACTAACCGCCTGTTTTTTCCCCTCTTTGTTTGATTGTATTTTTTACTCGTTTCTTTCCTCTCAGCTCTTTCTTGTATCTTGTTGTTTCTTCTCATTCATGTGGTTATTCTTGCTTCGTGGAGGACTCTCTGAGTCGTTTTCCTCCCAGAAAAGGCTGTGGGTGCTCAACTTGGCAGTGTCTCCGTGTTTGGAAGGGTCTTAATTTTGCCCTCCTTCTTGAATGATGGTTGCTTGGTTCAGAATCTTCAGCATTTCTGAAATTCCATTCCTTCATTTGGTAAAGGCCTTTTGGGAGGAGCCGGTGAAGGAGCCGTTGGTGACGGAGCGGCAGGGGGCAGCTGGGGAAAGGCAGGGACCCCAGGCTGCGGGCCCTGCGGGCAGAGGCTGAGGAGCTTTCCGGGGTCAGCTGCCCTGTGTCCTCGGGCCGGAAGTTGGCCCAGGAGGTGGCTCCGTGCTCTGGGAGCTCCTGCTGCGTGTTTGCGAAGGGGCGGTGGCGGGCGCTCACATCCCTGGCCTTGGTCCCACGCCGACCTCCGGGTGCGGCCCAGGCTGGTGGGGGGCGTGGGCAGCAGAAGGTGAGGCCCTCACAGGGGCCGGAGCCCGGAGGGCAGGAGGCCAGTCCTCGGGTGGGAGGAGTGGCGCAGGAGGCACGCGGCCGGGCCATCCGGAGGTCAGAGCCAGGAGCGGCGGCTGAGGGGCGGGCTCGGGTCGCGTCACACGGCGGGCAGGAGAGGAGCACGGCCGGGCTCGGCGCCACCAGCAGTGCTGTCACGTGGTTTTGTTAGCCGCACCCAGAAGCGCATCAGGTCGTCGAGAGAGAGAGTAATTCACTTCGTAACCTCACAACATGCGTTGTCGGGCCTGGATGTTGATGACGCACTGAAGGTGAACGTCAGGGCGTTGCCGGCTTCCTTTTTGGATACAAGTTACAAGTGGAGGGCTCAAGCCTGTGGCACCTGCTTGGGACCCTCCTCTTGTGTCCCCTTTGGCCCCGTGGGACGAGCCTCGGGCCGGGTGTCCCGAGCGGAAGGCGGGATGCTGAGACACGTCACTCCTGTGAGTCCCGTGCTGTCACCCGCCGAGCGCGGGTATGTCGACCACGCAGAGTCTTGCTGGCACTTAGGAGCACGACCGTGTCCAGCGTGGGTGACAGAGCACAGTGGTGCTCACCTGCCTTACAGCCGCGTGGAGCGGGGACGCTACCGTCACCTGGCGCGTGCTTGGACTGACTGTGTGTGCGGACGTGTGACTTTTTCTCTTTTCCTTTTGACCGCGTTTATTGAAGTGTAGTTTTAACGTCTGAATCTGAGAGTAAAACTTTGAAGCTTTTGTTATTGTGCGTCACGGGATTTGTCTCCGTACATTTTGCAGTAATCCTGTTTATCGTGTCTTACGAAAGCGCCGGCCGGGTCAGGTTAGACACACACCTGTCCTCACACGGTCGGTTTGCGGGGCCGCTGGGGTGGGTGGAGGCTCTGAGAACAGCCCGGGATTATGAAAGGGAGTCTGCTCACGGCAGCATCCCACCAGCACCCGGCTTCGGCGCCTCCTCTGAGGTTGACCGGAGTCGAGCGAGCGCGAGCACCCAGGTCTCTGTGCTGCGCTTTGTTACTCTCTTGCGAGGTACGCGTGACAGAACTGAGGCTCGGCGCAGGGTGTCTCTTCCCCTGGGTGCGGGGACAGGTGCGTGTCTGCGGCCGGCCGTCTGCCTGCAGCTTCCCCCTCGTCCACGCCCGTCAGGGACCGTGAGATCAGGACAGACCTGGTTGGCCGTCGACCTCACGCAGCCGAAGAGGCGCAGGTGCCGTGGGTGGTCGTGTGTCACCCCACATTGGGGACGGCCCTGCTCTGTTTCCTCTCAGAGACTCTCGTGTCTTGCTCGTGCCGGACCCAGCGTGGAGGCTGCAGGGGACGAGACCTCCCCGTGTGGCGCCCGTGGCTTGTCCAGTGGTGTTGTGCCTCTTGGGCCGATAAGACCCAAGGTGTGGACAGGAGTGTTTGCCCACTGCCACTGTGTGCCCAACAGAGGCGAGGTGGGAGTGGCAGCCGGGACAGGACGGCGGTGGCCTCGCCGCGTCCCGGGGAAGAGTCCTGTTGCCGTGGCCCTCCTTGGCCGGGTCCGGCCCTTCTGATTTATGCTGTCACCTTGGCGTCTCCACCCCTGGGAATCCCGGCTCCTCCCCACCGAGCGCGGTGCCCCTTGGGAGCGGATCCTTCCCCGTGGTCGGCACCACTGTAGGGAAGGTGTGCGCTTGGTGCGGCTTGTCACAGACTTCTGCAGTGACTGCTGGCCCTCGGTGGGTGGGAAGTGCTGGGCCCGCAGCCGGGAGGAGGGCTGGGAGGGGTGTTCTCTCTGGAAGGACACGCCATCCTTGGTGGGTATTAGGGGAAGGCGGTTCACGTAGTAGTTAAACGCGCGCTCACGATTTCCCGTAGGTGCTGGCGCGCCCTCCCCCTCGTCCTGCGTGACCCCCCGCTGTTACGTCCCCGCTGCCCCCACCGGGCCCATCATGGGCCCTCTGCAGCCCCCAGCACTACGCGTTTTCAGTCATTTCCTTAACCGTTTGTCATTCTGGATGAACTTGGGGATTACTTCGTCACAACGTACCCGTAAATGTTCTCCAGAAAGAGTGCAGCTGCACTACCTCTGTGGATTTGGGGACAGGACACATCCTCACATTAGTGTCCTCGTCCAGGAACACGAACGGTCCTTGGTTCACACAGGCCCTTTGTGGGTAGTAGACGTGTGTTTAGACCGCTGGAAGCCTAGGACTTCTGCCTGACGAAGTACCAGGAAGGAGGTCTGGGGTCCCGCACGTAGGACGGCGGGTGCTCACACGCCAGCTGCCTCTCTTCCCTAGGTGCCCTATGAAACACTGAATAAACGCTTCCGGGCTGCTCAGAAAAACATTGACCGAGAGACGAGCCACGTCACCATGGTGGTGGCCGAGCTGGAGAAGACGTTGAGCGGCTGCCCCGCCGTGGACTCTGTGGTCAGCCTTCTGGATGGCGTGGTGGAGAAGCTGAGCGTCCTCAAGAGGAAGGTGAGTGTTGCTTCCGGACCGTCCCGTCTGCCCCCCGGTGCTCGGGCTGTGGCGTGGGTCCGTGGCCCCGGCCTCACCGTGTGCCCGGCCTGTCCCAAAAAGGGGCCGTCTTCTGTGGGATCGGGGCCACGGCAGAGGCCAGGCAGCCCTGAGGTGGGGAGGTGGGCTTTCAGGGCCAGAGTGCGGGAGGGGCGAGCCACTCCACGCCGTGTGTGCCCTGCGCCCTCTGTGGGAATGGCAGGCCGGCTTCCAGTTCCACGCTCCCCTTCCTGTGAGGCCGGGTCGTCCTGGCACCAGAGTGTCCCAGGTGCAGATGGGGAGACAGATGACTTCTTACTTCCAGAATCTCACCTCAGAACTTTGTGTCGGGTTTCTCACGAAGCTGGGAGAGCTAGGAAGGGTGTACACTACGCCCAGTGAGAACAACCTGGAAAATACCAGAAGCTATTGTAAAACATCTCGCTGAACGTGTCAAAGGGCTCACGAGACAAAGTTTATCGCCACAATCGGAGGGCAGGGGACAAGAGGAGAGAAGGGCGGGACCCCCTGCCACCCTGGGGACTGCATCACACAGGTGAGCCCTCTGAGGGCCTTGCTGGCCGGGGCCCGCTAGCCCTGCTTGTCAGGTGAGGGTGCCCCAGGGGCAGACATCGCGGCCAGTTTCGGGACAGCCAGGTGAGCCACGACCCCTCCTCTTCGACTTGGTGCCAGCGGTCCCCACCGGTGGTACCTCCCGGCGCCAGGCGGACCGCAGCGCTTCTCGGGCGGGGGACAGCTTCCGTCTGGGCGTCACATCTGTCGAGTAAAATGACCGGACACGCGGGACGTGTGGCCGAGGCACGGCAGAAACGGTGGACGCCGCGCGGTCTTCGGGGGGTACGGCGTGGAGGCTGTCGGGCCCCACCCGACTCCGCCGCGTCTGAAGAACAGACAGCTGAGACCATCTGCGGGGGACACAGGGGACGGGAAGTGTACAGTGTGAGTGGGTTTAAAGCGAACCAAACAGAACTTCGAGAGATTAAAAGTATAATAACTGAGACGAAAGACGCAGGTGTTTGCTTATAACAGACTTTTCAACATTTAACAGTCAGATCAAGCTAAAGAGAGAATTTGTGAACTGGAAGGTAGGTGTGAAGAAATTATCTAGAATGCAGCACAGAGAGCGGGAGAACGCGAAAATGCATAAGAGGGTAGGAGGCCTGGGAGAATAGAGCAAAGACTTTGACCAAAGCCAAGGGACGGTGCAGGGGGAATGGCTGAGATTTTCAGAACTGCGGGAGTCGCCAGGTCAGAGTCCTAAATGGGACAAATAAAAATAGACCTACCTAGGATTTCACATCGTGAAACTGAAAAGAGAGACAGAAAAATCTGAAAAGCGGCAGGAGGAAGAAAACCACTTCCAAAGGGTTAGCAGCTACCCTGGCAGCAGGCGGAAGCCGCAGAGGAGCGGACCGTGCCTGACGAGCGCCAGCCGGCTGTGACACCGGTGCCACGGTCGGTGGCGCTCGAGAGTCGGCTGCCGTCGCGGACGGCGCCGGCACGTAACACTTCTGGGGAGCCGCACAAAGTGTCACGAGAGGTAGTCGTGACATAACAGGTGGTTTACTTAACCGGGAAGCGAGTTCAAAACTACGCGTCTGGCAGCACAGCGGCAGAGCACGTTGAGCAAAAAGTCGCGTCGCGGAAGAGCAGGTGGGGGCCACAGAGCCGTGGGTGTTGACTTGCCTTCTCGGGAATGACGGATGCAGCCTCACCTGCCTCCGGGGCGCGTGTGGGACCCTCCCTTTGGCCGCCGTCCCCTGCCGTCCTCGGATTTGTTCTTGCCTCCCGTTTGCGGGTGTTGGGGGCGGGGCAGGCTGGCCGCCGCCCCGTCCCGAGCGCCTCTCCCTTGCGTGTCGTGTCGCAGGCGGTGGAGTCCATCCAGGCGGAGGACGAGAGCGCCAAGCTGTGCAAGCGCAGGATCGAGCACCTCAAGGAGCACAGCAGCGACCAGCCCGCGGCGGCCAGCATGTGGAAGAGGAAGCGCATGGACCGCATGATGGTGGAGCACCTGCTGCGCTGCGGCTACTACAACACGGCCGTGAAGCTGGCCCGTCAGAGCGGCATCGAGGTGGGCCGGGGCGCGGGGCAGGGCCCTCCGGGTAGCGAGGCCGACACCCGCGCACACACGCGCTCCCCTTTCGGTGGCTCGGGAGCCGAGCGGGCCGGCGTCCGAAGTGACGAGCGGCTCCGGGGGAGGCCTGCCCGAGGACACCGGGATGTGTCTGCAGCCATCTAGGTTGGCACGCGGGGCCCTCACTCCCTTTCCGGGGGCCTCACGGAGCCGTGTGCACCTTTCTCTGGCCTCCGGGCCGGTTCAGCTGGGGGCCGCCCCTCTGCCGTTGGGCAGTGGTCCCTCTGGTCTCCCGAGGGCGGCGTCTACCGTGGTGGGGGGTCCATAGCACACCCGCCTCCCCACCCACCAGTCTCTGCGCGGCACCCAGTGGTGCCTCAAGCCTGTTCCTCCCACGCTTTTCTTTCCCTGACCTTCCCTGCCCAGTACAGCCAGCTCGTGCCTGACTGTCGGGGCGTCCTGTCCTCCTGTTTGCCTGGCACGGCCTGTGCATCCGCGGTGGTCGTTGGGCTTCTCACAGATACCCCGCCCTCCGTCTTCCTGCCCCGTGAGGGAGTGGCCGAATGCTCCTGGCCCCGAACGTGTGCTTTGATGGGGAGAGAGGCATGAGTCAAACAGGATGTGTACAGGGCGCACAGGGCACAGGGGCAGGAGGACTGGGGATTTTCAGAAGGTTGGTTTTGGGGGGCACCTGAGTGGCTCAGTCCAACTCCTGATTTCTGCCCGGGTCAGGGTCTCACGGTGGTGGGTTTGAGCCTTGTGTGGGGCTCTGTGCTGACAGGGTGGAGCCTGCTTGGTGTTCTCTCTGCTCCTACCCTGCTCCCCTTCAAAATAAGTAAACATTAGGTAAAAAAAAAAAAAAAAAAAAAAAGTTGGTTGGGGTGGGCTTGCAGAGATGAGGGGAGGGTCCCAGGCCCGGGAGCTGCCATATATTTGGGGCGGGTGTCTGAGCGTATGCGGAACTCATCGATTGGGGTTTCCCCTCAACTGAAATGTGTGCATGGTGGGGGGGTGGGGGTTGAGTTGGAGGCATTGCTTTTTTTTTAATGTTTGCTTATTTTTGAGACAGAGACAGAGCGTGAGTGGGGGAGGGGCAGAGAGAGAGGGAGACACAGAATGCGAAGCAGGCTCCAGGCTCCGAGCCGTCAGCACAGAGCCCAATGCAGGTCTTGAACTCACCGACTGAGCCCCCCAGGCGCCCCTGGAGGCATTGCTTTAATAGGCTCACCCTGGTTGCTCTGTGAGAACAGACTGGGCGGCAGAGGGGGACCATACTGTGATTCACGGTGATGGCAGTGGTCAGACCGTGGACATCCTATGAAGGGGGCCCTGCAGCATTTCCAGGTGGAATCCAGGCTTGCAGCTGTTTGCAGCAGGAAGTGTAGGAGGACCCTCATGCCCTTGGGTGGGGGGAGGGCTCCCAGCAGAGTGGGGTGCCGTCACCGGCGAAGACGCTGGTGTATCAAGGTTCCTTAACGTTTAACTTCCGTCCATCCCAAGACGCCGTGGAGAGAGAGCTCCAGGGCCGCCCGGATCGGGCCGCGTGCCCCACACGGAGCCTCGGTGTTGGAGGAGAGGCACAGCCCCAGGGGTGTCTTTGTGCGCCGTCTGGCTTCTCGCGCGGGGCCAGCACCTGATCGTCTGGGACGGTTTCCAGCTTCCACGCGTCTTGCGCATGCTGGCCCACCTCCACCGTCCGGCGTGGCGCCTCTGGTGTGAGTCCCCCAACCCAGGGGCCATGCGTGGACCTTGGAGACCCCGTGGGCAGGAAGGAGAAAGATGCGAAGGATCCAGACTCAGAGGCTGCACCGGTCAAACACACAGGTGGACCCTGACACGCAAGCAGGGGAGACCGCCTCTGAATTCAGGGCGAAACTTGCAACCAGAGATGGAGGTAGACAAAGACGTTCCTCGTGTAGGAGAGACCCAGCATTTGCCCGTTAGGGAGGTTCTAGAAAAGAGAGAAGAAAATGCCAGAGAAACGGCGGAAGGAGTGGCTCAAGAAGACAGCCAACCTCTGAGACGCTGTGCTGGCCCTCGCCCCGCTTAATAAGTAGGAACACCGGCGTGCGAGGCGTGTGTGTGCACGGCGCTTACCCGTCAGCTCGTGTCGGAGGGCGAGGTGTGGGCGGGGCGGGAACCGGGGAGCACTGCGGGAGTCTTAGCTGCCCCCCACCGCCCCTGCTTGAGGACGGAGCCCTCTCTCACTGGGCCGGCCCCCCTCCGAGCTTGCTGTCCTGCTGCTTGCTCCTGCCCTCACCCCAAAGTTGGCAGTCAGGACGTGGGGCAGGGGAGCCACGGTTGGGTCTCCGGCCGTATGAGCTTGGGGATCCGTCCGGTGGCTCCTGACGACTTGGGTGAAGCGGCCCTGGGGTGACCCACCCCAGACTGCCCTCCGTTAAGCTGCCGTTCGGAAACCGGCAGAGCTCACGGGCCGTGTCCAGGGCGCCGACCCCGACAGTGGCACAACCCCTGTCCTTAGGTCAGCTACTCTTCTGCCCGAGCCTGGCTATTGCCTTCCACGGCGACACGCCCCAGCAGTCCCTGTGCTGGCCTCGGCCCTGGTGTGGCTGAGCCCAAGGGTCGCTGTGTGGTGGCACTCTGATTAGTACGTTTTCTGGTTACTTTTGCGATAAACATCTGGTGTTAATGATACTGCAGCATCGTTAGCTGTAACATACTGTTTTTTTTTTTTGAAGTTTATCTATTTTTGAGAGAGAGTGCCCACGCATGAGCAGGGGAGGAGCAGAGAGGAGGAACAGGAGAATCCCAAGCAGGCTCTGCACTGTCAGAAAAAATCCCAAGGCGGGGCTCAAATTCACACACTGTGAGATCATGACCTGAGCCAAAACCGAGTCGGACGCTTAACCACCGACTGAGCCACCCGGGCCCCTGTCCAGGATGTACTTCTTAACGTGCAGAAAGAAAGGAAAGTTTCTGGCTTTCGCTCTGGTCACTTCTACTTGAAAGTTCCCGTCTTCTGCCACAGTCCTCCCTTCTCCAGACACCACTTGTGCGAGAAGCAGGCCGCGGCCCTGGCTGCCGAGGCTGGGAAGCTCGGTGGTGAGCTCCTGACTTGGTTGGCCCCAGGGCAGACCTTACGTGAAGACAGCATGGCAAGAGAGCGGACTCGTCCCGCACTCTGCCGTGCCAAGTGGCTCCGTGTGAGGCCTGCCTGAGGACACCAGGATGTGTGTGCAGCCAACGCTCGCCTGCTGGCCACAGGACACTGGCATGCAGAGCAGCACGGTTCCCCCGAGAGTTCAAGTGGTTCAACTCTCCCCCGAGGGTTCGTGCTGGACGCCTCCCCTCCGCTTAGCGAGACACTGATCTTCAGTAACGCTGTTTGCTCCGGTCATTCCAGAAGGGGGAGAAACTTCCCGCTTGACATTCGCTTTCCTCACGGCTTGTCCCTTTGGTGATGTGCAAGCATCCACTGTCTCTTCCCAGCCTGCATGGCCACATCCTCGTTGTTGGCGGTGCTCCAGCCCCTTGCTGGGGACGTGCAGGCCCCGGGCACCCCGTGGGCTCCTTCACTCTGGCAGACGTGTGACGGGGCTGGTGGCTGTCCTTACCCCGAGTCCCTGGGCCTGCCTAGATCCGCCAGAGCGCAGCAGACGCGGCTGTGTAGGCTGCTTCCCCAACTGCACAGGCGCCAGAGAAGGGGAAAGAGCAAACGTGACACAGAGACCGCCCTGCTCATCCACCCTCACTGCCCCTCCTCTAAAATCTCATTCAAATAAATCTTCAGAGGAAAAAAAAAAAAGCCCAGAAAATGAGGGTATGGATTCCCGGATCTAATTGTGAAGGGGTGAAATGGGGTCAGGCGTATGTTCCCGCCGGGAGGGGGAAGGTTCTAAACTGGGGCTTTGGTTTGGGGCCCACAGCTGCTCTTGGGAGACCGTACGTGGGCGCAGAATGGGCCTTGGGCGGGGTGTTCGGGCCACTGTGCTCGGCCCGGTGCTGGGGCTGGCGTGCCGGGGCCGCTGTGCTCTGGCCGCTGTGCTGGGGCCGCTGGGCTCAGACGGCCCACAGGAGCCTCGGGCCGAGCCCTTCTGCCAGGCTGGGCCCCGCCGAACCGGAGGGAGCACAGAGCACATGGGGCCTGGGTGCGGGGGTCCCAGAGCCCAGTGCACGGAGCTGACGCCGCTACCCTCCCCTAAGGACTTAGTGAACATCGAGATGTTCCTGACTGCCAAAGAAGTGGAGGAGTCCCTGGAGAGGCGCGAGACCGCCACCTGCCTGGCCTGGTGCCACGACAACAAGTCCCGGCTGCGCAAGATGAAGGTGTGCGGGCGCGGGGCGGGGCTTGAGGGCGCGGGGCGGGGCTTGCGGGCGAGCACCGGCGGGAACCAACGCTTCTTCACCTGTTGGTTCAGAGTTCTGAGCTTCCGGTTGGTAGGGTGGGGGTGTGGGGTTTCGGTTTTGGTCATCGTGTTTGGGTTTTGGGTAAAATGCCTGAAAAGCGCACCCCCTCTGCATTACGGTTTGACAAATGGCCTGAGCATGAGGTTCTGAAGGGGCGAGGTGCCGACTGCCTGCGTGTGCCGGGTCCCTCCGGCTCGCCCAGCCCCTCAGTCACCGGTACAGGAGAGCCCCGCCGGGAAGTGTTGTCCACCTGCCAAGGTGCTAAGTGCTAGGTTTTCTTGAGAGCTACAATACAAGCAGCTTAAAAAATGGACACTTAAACTGCAGAATTTAAACGTGCTTACTGAAAGGTGTTGTCACCATGGGGCTTGCAGAAATGTTTAACTTCTATTAACCTTCCCCTGCCTCCGTTAGAAAAACTGTTTGTTTTCTGTTTTCTAAACCGAGCGCCTTTAACCTCTCCCCGGTTGAGCTTGTCGTGTGCATATAGTCACCAGCCAAGGGTGACGCTCTCTGCCACTCAGGGCCGCCAAAGCGAGCACGACGCGAAGACGGGACGGAAAAGTAGAGTGGCCAGTGGCTCCCCTAAAGAGAGTGAGGATCTTGGTATGGAAACCATAAAAGGAAAGCCAGAATTGGTATGTAACACTTACCCTGCGCTCCTGCTCCAGCCCCCGCAGCTGTGCCACACGGTGGGAACCCGGCCAGAAGGAACGTAGGCTTCCCGTCCTGACAGCCAGTTTCTGCAAGCCCCGATGCCTCCAGACAACACTGCTGCTTGGCCAGGGCACGTCCCCCTGGGCCGGGTCTCAGGCGGGGCCTCACAGCCACTGTGGGGGAGGGCGGGCGGGCAGGCGGCCGAGTCCGCGGCCGGCGGCTTCTTGTCACCGGCCCGTGCTCTGGAAAGCACGTGGACAGCCACCCCGTTGGGCGTGAAGATAGGCTTGTTACGAAGTGCCGGCCGAACAGGGTAGAGCGGCGAAGCACCCGCAGCGCACGTATGCGTGGGTACACGCGTGCGCTCATGCGCGCAGGCCGGGGAGGGGCCGTGCTGGACCACAGCAAACCCCTCGGAGCAGTCAGAGGCCCTAGGCCAGAAAACAGATTTGAGACCCGAGTTTCCCGATGGGTGTGCCGAGTGGGTGTCTGTTGACTCTGGGGTCCAGACGCTTCAGGGCAATCGGAGCGGCAGCACACGGGCTGCGTGTCCGGAAAGCCGGTGGAGTCACAACCGTGAAGGCGCCAGGGCCCCCCCCCCCCCCCAGGTAGCACACGAGGGACGCTATTCAGCCGTGGTGCTTGGCACGATCGCCTAGAATTGTGCTGTCTCATGCTGGAGTCTGGGCACCCGACTTCCAGTTCGTTTGTATTTGCCAGTGAGACCGGAAGGTGAGCTGCGAGAGCAGAGCCGTTATAAATCCTCGAACGCGTCCGCACGTGCAGTCATAGGAGCTGTCGTGGAACGCGCCGTGGCGCTCTCACCTGGGACATCCACCTGGTGGCTCCCCCCTGTTGTTAGAGCTCCTGGCGTCCCCTGAGCCCAGAGCGGCGATCGTCGGCCGCCCTGGGGAGGCAGGCAGGGCATCTCCCCCCGGGCTCCCCCCCTTGGCTTCTGCTGGTCTGACCTCGGAAGGGAGCGCGTCATTGCGGGTGGGACCTCCTTTCTGTTTACAGTTGGTGCCGGGCCCGCCACTCAGCACGTGGCATCTGCTCCATCCATTTGGGGGCCAGGACGGACCGCTGCCTTGGTGCAGAGGGCAGGGGAGGTGGGGTGAGGGCGGGGAAACCACTTGCCCCGAGCACCTGTGTTGTGGACGTGTTGGGCACCAGGTAGGTGGTTCTCGGCACCTTTGCCTCCGACGGCCTGGCGGGCCCCAAGGTAGGTCCCGTCAGCTGGTGCTCTTCCCTCGTGTCCCTGGAGGCGCCCTCTCAGGGGTCCGGCTGAGACCCTTCGTCAGAATGTCCGTGTGCACGTTCGGAGGCACGTTCCCGGGTGGGAAAAGTCCACGTGATTGGTAGACTCGAGTCACAGTTGAGACACTTGGGGCTGGCTGACTGGCTCACCACGTAGAACTCTGTCCGCACCGCCCTGTGATCCAGGTACGACAGAAGACAGAGTGACAAATCGTGGAAAACCCAGAGATTTTCCTATTCCATTAACTCCGCTTATTCTGTTTCTGGTTGGAAATACTGAGCGTTTTCTGAAACCACAAAGGTGCTATAGTTTAAATTACTACTTTTGTAGAATAATCCAGCTTTTCATCTTAGGTCACAGAAGTTAATTTTGCCTGCCTTCACCCATCCTCAGTCAGAGTTTGAACCCACATTGGACCGGCATTGTTGAGATTTCAGAGTTAGCGTTTGGGCTTCCACACAAATGACCGTGCTGGTGCCGCACCCTGTCAGCTGCCCCTCACTGCCCCACGAGGCCCACCGGCCACTGCTGCCCCAGACCTCGCGCCCCCTGTGCCCTCTGCAAATCCCGGCACCCCCGCCCTCCCCAGGGCCTTTGAACTGGCTCTTTCTCTGCCTGGAACACGTGTCCCCGGCGTCCCTGTGCACTGTCCCCACCCCCACCCCGCCCCAAGGGTCCTCACCCGTGTCCCTGCTCGGGGACCTGGGTTCTCTCCCCTGCTCCCCGCTTGGCGCTCCTGCTTCTGCTCCCCTGCGAGACACCACCTCCCAGCCTCTCCCAGCCGGGTGTTGGGGCCTCACGTGGGGAGCAGGTTGAGGTGGACAGTGCCACACGGGATCCTGAGGCCAGGTCCCCGGGGCCGAGGCTGGGAAACGCAGCTGGGCTAGGAGAAGGCCGTGACAGCGTGCCCACGCGCTGACGCCTTTGTGCGGATGAAGCAGCCGGGGTCGTGAAGGGGCTGGAAACTTGTCTTCATGGGGTCACTTCACACACACGGGAAGTCGTGCCATGGGCCCTCCGAACCCTCAGCCTCCGGCAGCCTCGCCCTCAGGGGGTGCCTGTCCCGCCATCCCCAAGCCTGGCCCCCCGGGTTGCACACGCAAGGCCCCGGCCCCCCGGGTGCAGGGCTGCTCCCGCCGTGCCGGGGAGGCACGGGCTGCAGCCGAAACTACAGCTTTGGCGTCCGTCCCACCTCCCTGTTGGCTCGAAGCTCCCTCGGCAGGGCGTGCGGTGTGCGGCCCGTGGGCGTGGCCGTGTGGGGACGCTACCCAGGCCTTGTCTCGTCTTTGCCCCCAGAGCTGCCTGGAATTCAGCCTCAGGATTCAGGAGTTCATTGAACTCATCCGGCAGAACAAGAGACTGGACGCCGTGAGGTACGTGGAGGAGGTCTCCCGGTTCTCCGCAGAGGGCAGACTCCCTCCCTGACTTCACGGGGCAGGCCTTCTGGGCTCTGGGGGGTGAAGCGTGGAGTGTCCAGCAGGCCCGCCCTGACCGGCTGGGCCCTGCCTGTGACTCGAGGCCTCTGTCCCCGTCCCCAAGCAGGACGCTGGGGCCGGGCACCCGGGCTCCTCCTGTCTGGTGCACACGACCGTTCTGACGGCACGAGGCCGACTTACCGTGTGGGCACAGGGCCGCGGGTTCTGCTGTGTCCACCTGTCTTGGGACGGTGCCGGCCCCGGGCTGGAGGACACTCAGGCACGGAGATGTGCCGTTTAGGGGGTGGACCGAGGGCGTGCGTGAGGGCGGGGGGGGGGGGACCCTCCGGGAAGGAGGCTGGCACGCAGGCACGGGGACGTGGGGTCCCCAGGTGCGGCCTGTGCGGGAAGGCACAGCCCCGGGGCCCGACCTGTGGGCTCTGTGTCTCCTGAGAGTCAGAACCCGGGGGGCCGGACTGTCTCCGGGGCCTCCCAGGGCCGTGCCGGGGGCGGGGGGGGACCGGTGGGCTTTCTGGCGCAGTTAGTGTTGCTGGGCTTCGGGTTCGTGTAGGCCAGGGTCACTGGGAAGAGCTTGGGCAGGTGCCCTTTACAGCTGGGTCGCTGCCTCTGGCTGTTCCCTGAGTGGGAGTCTATGCTCGGTGCCTCGAACCGCACCCCCGACCCTGTGTCCGTGAGGAGGGGGCCCTGCTGAGCCGAGCTCCCAGCAGACCCTGGCCCAGGGCACACGAGGAGGGGGCTTCTTCGGCACTGAGGCTCCGGCATGCACTGTGAGCGCAGACTCTTAAAGGTAAAGCTGCAAACTTAGACGGCCCCAAATGTTGTTTTCCAGACACGCGAGAAAGCATTTCAGTCAGGCCGAGGGGAGCCAGCTGGACGAGGTCCGCCAGGTCATGGGCATGCTGGCCTTCCCACCAGACACGCACATCTCGCCCTACAAGGTAACCCGTGCCCGTGGGCCCTCAGGGCTTGGGAGGACTTCGTCTGTGGTCACTTCCACGTTCAGAGTGTGGCCAGCACCCCAAACAGGCCCTTTCCCATCTTGTTCCTGTTTGGCCGGGGAGAAGTTTGGATCGGAACGACGCATGGGGGTCTCAGCCTAGAAGGCCCTTCGGCTCTGAGCGCGTCACCTGCTCCCCTCACCTTTCTCCCTCACTGCCAGTGTCCTTCCTGACCTCCGTCCTCTCTTCGGGGTCTCTGTGGGTCCACGTGGGGTCCGGGCGGGGCGTGGTCATGCAGCATCGCTAA
Organism: Herpailurus yagouaroundi; assembly: GCF_014898765.1. NCBI lineage: Eukaryota > Metazoa > Chordata > Mammalia > Carnivora > Felidae > Herpailurus > Herpailurus yagouaroundi. The sequence goes on along the minus strand of NW_024412376.1, from coordinate 168,424,905 downwards.
CCAGTCCCCTTGGCTTTGCTGGGTGCTGGGGCAGGGTGTCTGGCCTCTTGAAATCAGGCAGTGCCCCCCCACCCCCCAAAGCCTAGGAGCAGCCCTGGCGATCTTTGATCCGCCTTTGGGTTCCTCCTCCTCTTGTCTCGAAAAACGTCAACGTGTTCACAGCTGAGTCGCTCACGGTCCCGTCTTGGAAAATCTGGGGATTCCAGCAACCTTCCCCCGTTCCTGTGGCTGCTCCCCGTCGGGGTCCCTTGGCCATCAGTCTGGTCACGCCCACACGAGTGTCCTTATAAAGGCCGCTTGGCTGGACCCTTAATGCTCTTTCTGAGCAGCCTTCTCATGTTTCGCAACACGGACAGAAGTTTCCAGATCATAAAGTTCTGCTTTCTTTTGGTGGGCAGTTCCGCCCTGAAGTCATTTTTGTCTTCATGTGTGTTACTGTAAATGGGACTCTGCTTAGAGACCACCTCGGTCGGACTCTCAGTGTCCTCGCACATCTCCGTCCTCCGGGGTCTCCGGGACAGCAGCACAAAGCCGCCGCACTCTCTGCCGCCTCTGACAGGGCTGGCCTTTCCTCGGCCTCCCTGCCGCCGTCCCGCTCCTGACCCCCTAGCCGCTCACCCTCCATGAAGACTGGGGCTCTCCGCGTGGGACCAGTCCCATCGCCGCAGCATGGACTCTGTGTGGTCACGCGTCCACACTGTCCCAGCTGTGGCCCCAGTCCTGGGTGTTCGTTGCACGGCTCCTCCCTCGGTTTTCCGTCGTCGTCCGCCTGGGCTCTGGGACAATCCCACAGGCTTGGCGGCTTAGTCCTCACAGTCTCGCGCCTGGGAGCCCTGGATCGTGGCACCAGCAGGGTCCGGTGAGGCTCCCTGCCTCCACCCCCTTCCTGAGCCTGTGGCTCCTGGAGGTCCACCTGCCGACACTGTCACGGCGAGGGACACGGCACTCGACCCTGGTGTTCCTTCTCGCGGTTGTCAGCCTGTCCCCAGGAGGGAGGGAAGTGAACTGCCTTCCCCGTGGGCTGAACCTGCCTTGTTCTCTGAGCCTGGACGTTGGGCTCTGAGGTCCCACGTGCCCCATGCGGTTTTGTGGGCCGCCAGCTCCTGTCCCGGGCACAGCAGAGCAGACCTCGCCCCCACTTACTGAAGTGCTTGGCCGCAGGCCTTCTCCGGGCTGCTGGAAGCTGCTGCTTTGTCCCGACTGGATGCACACAGTCCTCAGGTGTCAGGCATGTCCTGTGATACAGCCTCTGTTCACAGAGATCTTGGGCGTGATCACGTGTCTCTTCCCTGCTCTGGAGAAGGTTTGCGAGGAGTGCAGAAGGGGCCTGCCCTTAGTGCGTGAGAAGGCCTGCTCGGGATGGCATCCGTGGGGCCCGTGCCCACTCTCCTCCCTGGAGAGGCCTCACGGCGGCAGGAAGGAGCAGGGCCGGTGCTGCCATCGCAGCCTGAGGACCGGAGGGCTGACCGTCGGGGAGACATCCTGGCGGCGTGGAAGAGAAACCACGGCAGCCAGTGCACAGCCAAGGCCGGCTGGGGGTCAGGGAGGCTGGGCAGCACAAGAGAGGAAGGCCGGGACGTGCACAGTCTCCGCGGAGGGGCGCGGGCCGTCAAGGGAAGTGCTGAGGCTGTGGCATGCCCTGGGGGCCGTGTTGAGGGGGCACATCCCTGACCCCTTGTGGCAGGAAGTCACAGGTCTAAGTGGGTCACATGAGAGGCAGGATGAAGTGCTCTGGTCTCGGAGAGGTGGCCACACCAGTGGCCCGAGGCCAAGGGTCTGTTGAGAGAGGGGTTTGCAGAGCCTCTGGACTGTGGGCTTGGTCCTCTGTGGGCTTTGCTGTGGTAAAAAATAACATTAAAGACACGTGTTTTTAACATTGGAGTGAAGTGTGCTATTTGCCCCGGACTAGGGCTCCCCGTGGGGCTCCCACCCAGCGGTTGCCTGTGCCTCTGCCTTGACGCGGGACCCCTGACCCTTGTGCTTGACGTCCAGGGTTTCCCTCCTGTTGGTGTGTGCCCTCCCCTCCCTGCTCTTGTAGGCTCTGAACCTGGAAAGCTCTGGAGACGGGCTCATCAGGCCCGGTGTTCTGTTCTGCGGTTCTCCACCCTGAGCCGGGCTGCCGGGTCCCATGCCAGCAAGTCCCTTTCTGGAACGGGACTTTTCCTCTGGAACCTCAGTGCCTTTATCCGTGTCCAGCTGTCTTTAGACCCACTGAGTCCCCTTCTTGCCGCGAGGCCACAGGACCCGCACCCTCTATCGTCTGTCCGCACAGAACACACTGGCGGGCCTGTGGGCAGACGTGGGGTCCGGGCTTTGGGCGCGCTGTGCCGCTCTCCGGCTGGCGGCTGTGGGCTCGTGGGGGCCCACCTTCTGTTGCCCGGGACTGCAGTGGGCCCCGGGGTGCCCCCAGCACTGCTCTGCCCTGTCTCTTCCAGGACCTGTTGGACCCTGCCCGGTGGCGAATGCTGATCCAGCAGTTCCGGTACGACAACTACCGGCTGCACCAGCTGGGGAACAACTCTGTGTTCACCCTGACGCTGCAGGCTGGCCTCTCGGCGATAAAGACACCGTATCCTTCTGGCGGGCAAGGGGCCCCGCGCCAGCTCCGCCCTTCCGAGCCTGGGGTTCCCGTGCCCTTGCCTTCCCCCTCCCCCCCACCCCCAGGGAAAAGCCGGGGGCTGTGGCCCTCCCAACCCGAGACCCGTGCTCTTGGCTTGTGTTGCGGGGGCCCCCGCTTAGGTAGTCGGGTGGTGGTGCGGGCGTGCCCGGGGCCCCGCTTGGTCTGTGGGAACCCGGTCACGGAGCCACACTTTGTGTTCTCTCGCCCCCAAACGCTGCCTGGCACGCTGCACGCCGACCGGATGGCCGCCGGTGTGCGCAGGCTTCTGGCGCCTGGGACCCTCACCATGCGGAACCGTTGCCCGGTGTGATTCCTGAGCATCCCCTCCCAACTTCTGCGGGTCTGAGCCCAGGCTGCGGCCAAGCGCTTCGTCTTTCTTCACACCGTTCCCACCCCAAGGCCGGAGGGCCCCTCTCGAGTGCAGCACGTGGGCCTCCTGGGACCCCGGGCTGTTTGCTTTTGCGTGTGAGGGGACCTTCCCTGAGGGCCGTGAGTGGGAACGTGCTGGGGTGGCCGGGACGTGCTCTGGCCTCCTCGGTGGGGCCATTTCCCCGCCAGATGCGGTGTTTCCTCTGCCGTGAAAGAGAGCTCTGGGCTTGTTTCCTGCCCCGCGCCCCTTCCTTAACCCGAGCACAGACAGTGCTACAAGGAGGACGGCAGCTCCAAGAGCCCCGACTGCCCCGTGTGCAGCCGCTCCCTGAACAAGCTGGCGCAGCCGCTGCCCATGGCGCACTGCGCCAACTCCCGCCTGGTCTGCAAGATCTCCGGCGACGTGATGAACGAGAACAACCCGCCCATGATGCTGCCCAACGGCTACGTCTACGGCTACAACGTGAGGGGCGGGGCCGAGGGGCGGGGCTGGGGTGGGGCGTGGAGGGGAGGGCCCTGGAAGCTGGGGAGGCAGGAGGTCCAGGGCAGGGCCTGGGAGGGGGTAGAAAGGGGAAGGGCCCTGGAGGAGGGGGAGCCTGGGAAGGGGAGTGGGTAAGGGGCAGGGAGGGGGTGGGGGGCGGGAAGGGGGGAGGGCCCTGGAAGGGGGCTCGGGAAGTGGAGGAGCAGGGCCTGGAGGGGCCGCGGGAGGGTCGAGGTGGCGCTGGAAGTGGGAGGCATGGGGCCTGGAAGGGGCTAGGGGCGGCGGCGCGCCTGGCCTTCCGCCTGCTCTGCGCCAGGTGCTCTGCGCCAGGTGCGGACGTCTCGGCCCCGCGCTGCCCCCGGAGAAAGCTGCAGGGTCAGGGGTTCGCGGGCAGGGCTGGAGGGGAGCGGAGCTCTCCCGCGGCGGGCGGTGGTGGGCGCGCCCGTCTACATGCTCGCGTGCGGCCCGTTGTCTTTCAGTCTCTGCTGTCTATCCGTCAAGATGACAAAGTCGTGTGCCCGAGGACCAAAGAAGTGTTCCACTTCTCACAAGCCGAGAAAGTGTACATCATGTAGGCCGGGCCGCCCCGCGCCCCGGGCCCCTGGGCCCCCGGGCCCCCGCGCCCCCGCGCCCCTGCCCGCCTGCGTTTCTGTTTCTTGCGACCAAAGATCAGTGAGCGACGATGGGCCCCCTAAGAGGAGAGGAGTCGGATCAGCACGCGTGTGCTTGGGGACAGCCTCTCCGCTGGTAGGACTCCGGAGCGCGCGCGAGCTCCTGGCCGCCTTCCCCTTACAAAGAGAGAGACCTTCTCGGCCGCTTCGGAAACAGGAGTCGGTTGTTTTTCCGCGCCCCGGACCCTGTCTCCGCCCGCCGAGCCCCGGGGCCTGAGCCTGCGCCCGGAGAGGTGCCCGGAGGCACCAGGACCGCACGGCGGCGCCAGGACCGCGCGCGCCGGGGCGGGGTTAGGGTGTGCTAGGTTCAATGTCACGTCATTCGTGCCGCCTTATTTCCTGCTTGAGAATGTATTCACGTGGAGACCCACTGGACCGAGTTCTGCAGAGGCCTTGCCGATGGCTCCGTAACTGTAGACGTAACGCTGTTCGTTACAGAAGCTAGTAGTCAGTTGAAGTAACCACCGGTGACTTTGCAAATCCAACGAACCATTGTAGTTTACACGAAACCATACCGTAGAGGTTTGTACTTAGCGCTTATTTTTGCATGTTGATGTTGATTAGCTAATAAACTGTAAATGTACAACATGTTAATAAAAGGGTTTTCTATTTCTTACGTCTGTGTGAGGTGGAAGCCGCTGTGCACCCCGGTACCCTCACTCCTGTCTGCTCACCCTGGGCCGCCCCCAGTCCAGGACCTTTGCTCGTTTCTGCTCACCCCAGCCCCCCCCCCCACCCCCCAGTCTGCGGCCGCACCGCCGGTGGGGCCGGGGTCTCGGGAGCGGCCCCCGCAGCTCTGGCCCGCTTGTGCCCACATCCCAGAGTCCCGCTCCAGCACGCAGGTGGTCGGCCTGCTCTGCTCGGGGAGGCAAGGGTGGCAGGGCCATCCGAGTGGGGTCTCCTGAGTCGCCGGCACACGTTGGCGGCATGCTGCCAGTGAGCGCCAGGCACACATGTGGCCGTGGGCGGCCTCTTCCAGGGTCCCTGCTCGGAGCTCAGGGTCGAAGTAGTGGGGTGGAGGCTCCTCCCTGCCGCGGCCTCCAGTCCTCCAGCCGCACTCTGACCACCACCTGTGCCGCCTCCCCTTTTCCTTCTTCCCAAAGGCGTGTGCACGCACGCGAGTGGCCACGCACCCCGGGAGCCCCTTCCGGTCCACTCCAGCGACCGCATCCACGGTGAGAGCGGCTCAGCCGTGGGGCAGCCACAGGGTGGGTGGAGCAGGGCGGCTGGTCCCCGCTATGCTGGGACGTACAGGCTGTGATGGGTGACGCCGCACAAACGCGCTCAGGTGCTCCGTGGAGGTGCCGGCCTGCTCGTTAATGCAGGAGGCGCCGGTGCCAGTCCGCACCCACCCGCCTCGAGGCCGCCCCACCTGCTCCGCGTCCTCCCTGGAGTCCTAGGCTTGCGGCCTTGTGCTCACGGGAGTTTTAACTGAGGTACGAATCGCATCCATTGAAACACGGCGATCTTCAGGAAGCGGTATGAGCAGGTTTGATAACCGTGTGTGCAGGTGTAACCCCCAGGCCCAGGCGGCCAACATTCACCCCCAGACCCCAGGAAGCCGCACCTCCGCCTTCTTCCAGGCTATCCACACCGTCTGTCTGCGTGCAACGAGCACTTGGGCTTTGACCACCAAGAATTAGTTTTGCCTTCGGGTTATATGGAGACAGACAATGTGCTCCTTTGTGCCGTGCTCGTTTCAGCAGGTGCCTGAGGTGCGTCCACATGCCTGCGTGTATCGGCGCTCCTCCCGGGCGGTGGGGTTGCTCCCGGGCATCTGTGGTCATCCTGGCATCGGCGCCCCTCCTGGTGTCCGCGGTGCTCCCAGCATCAGCGATGTTCCTGGGCATCTGAGCTCCTCCTGGCGTCAGCGATCCTCCAGCCATCGGCTGTGCTCCAGGCATCCGTGGTCCTCCCCGCATTGGCAGTCCTCTAGCATTGGTGCTCCTCCCGGTGTCGGTGGTGCTCCAGCATTGGTGTTCCTCCCGGGCATCTGCACTCCTCCTGGCGTCGGCAGTGCTCCTGGGCATCCATGGTCCTCCGGTGTTGGCAGTCCTCCCGGTGTCCACGATGCTCCCACATTGGTGCTCCTCCCGGGCGTTGGTGGTCCTCTGAGCATCGCTGAGGAGTTAACCAGTCCACAGACCCCATAGGCTGTCCATTCTCTTGATAGACCTTTGCGTTTGCATCATTCTTACTCTGAATAAAGCTGCTATGAACATTGCTGGACAATTCTTCGTGGACATTATTTTCATTTCTCGTGGGTAAACATCTGGACATACGGTACCTGCGCCATGGTGTTGTATACTTAACTTGACAACTGCCAAGATTTTTCCCAAAGTGGTGATAACAGCGTTCATGCCCGTTGGCAGTGTGTGAGGGTTCCAGTTTGTCCACATCTTTGCTGGCATCTGCTGGGGTCATTCTTCCCGTGAGCCGCTCGGATGGGTGTGTGCTGGCACCTCCCTCTGGGTTTCATTTGCATTTCCCTGATGCCTAAGGATGCTGAGCCCCTTCTCAGGTGCCGAGTGGTTGGTCACGTGCCTGTTCAAGTCTTCTCCCCATTTTGTATTGGGTGGCCTCTCTTGATTTGCAGGAACGCAGTACATATTGCGACACAGACCCTCTGACACACCTGAGTGCACTTGGTTGCCTGTCATCTGACGAGCAGGGTTGTTTTTTTTTTTAATTTTTTTTTTTTTTTAATGTTTATTCTTGAGAGAGAGAGAGCATGAGCAGGGAAGGGGCAGAGAGAGAAAGGGAGACACAGAATCTGAGGCAGGCTCCAGGCTCAGAGCTGTCAGCACAGAGCCTGATGCGGGGCTTGAACTCACAAACTGTGAGATCGTGAAGTTGGACTCTCAACCGACTGAGCCACCCAGACACCCCTGACCAGCAGGTAACATTCAATTAATTTTTTCTTTTATGGTTTGTGACTTTTTGTGTTCTTTGAAACATTTGCCCACCCCAAGGTCCCAATGATCTTCTCTTCTGTCTTCTGGAAGATTCAGTTTTACCTTTTGTTTGGCTCTGTAACCCGTCACAATGAGCTTCTGTCTGTGGTGTGAGGAAGAGGCTGATGGCCATCCCCCCCCCCCCCCATGTGTTCATCCTGTTATTCAGACGTCATTTGTTGAAGGCTCTTTTCTGTCCATCAGATGATAAATCCCCTGGCTGTGTCTCTCTGGGTCTGTTTCTTGGGGTGGCCGTCAATCTATCACCCCAGCATCCTGTCATTTCACTGTGGCTTAAAGTACAGTACAAACAAGTCCCTTTTGTTCTACATATTTTCTACTTTTTCAAAATAAAATTGTTTTGACTGTTCGCTTTAGTTTTAGAGTCAGCTTGTAAAAGTCTACCCCCAAAAAAGTCTGCTGAGATTTTAACTAGAATTGCATTGAATCTATTGATCAACCTGGAGATTTTCAAGCTGCCACAACACTACCACAGACGGTGCTTCAACAACAGAAAATCATTTCCTCACAGTTCCAGAAGCCAGAAGTCAGATCTTGTTGCCAGCCTCTTCCTGGCTTGTGGACGGCAAGAAGCCACCTCTCGTGGGCTCCATGGCCTTCCCTCTGTGTGTACATGGACAGAGACCCCTGCCTACTAGGGGGACACCAATCCTGCCGGACCAGGGTCCGGCTTGTGATGTCACGTGACCTTAGTCACCTCCAAGTACAGTCACCATGGGGGGGCAGTCAGGGCTTCAACACGAGTTTGGGTGAGGGGGACAGTTCAGTCCACAATGGAGATTTTAAAATCTCGACAATACTGAGGCCACCGGCCTGTGAACATGGGGTGTCTGTGTCCAGACCTCACCACGTTACAGTTCTCAGTTCTCTTGCTTATCCTAAGTGTTTCATGACCTTACTGCTGTTGTCACTGTCATCTTTAGATTTAACTTTCCATGTGTTCCAGTGTGGTTAACATATATGTAGCACTGATTTTGTTTATTGATCTCGCATCCTGTGACCTTTCTAAGCTCATTTGTTCTAGGCGCTCTTTGGTAGGTTATAAAGCATTTTCTATGTGCGCGATTGTATCACCAGCAAACAAAGGCCATTTTGCCTTTTCCTTTCTCATCTCTATGGTTTTTATATCTATTTCTCCCCTTCCTGTGTGGGTAAAGCCTCCAGCACAGTGTGAACCAGGAAGGGAAGAAGGAAGTCCTGGACTTGTTTCAGATCTCAGGGGGAGGTGTGGTCTCCTGCCAGGAAGGACGCGAAAGGCGATGTCTGCTGTACGTTTTCATGGGTGCAATTATCAGGTTAAGGAAGTTCACTCCTTGTTCCCTGAGTTATCAGCATGAGGGCATTTTGAATTCTATCAAATGTTATTCTCTTCGTCTAATGAAAGTACTACAGGATTCTTCTCCTTTGCTTTGATAATGAAGGAGACAGGGAGGACTACACGATGGACCTTGAGTGGTGGACCAAGCCTCCCCTTCCTGAGACAAGCATCACTGGGTCATGGTGTAGGTTTCATATATCGCTGGATCTGACTTGCTGGTACTTTGCTGAACAAAGTGTCCATGACGTGTACTCTATTATTCTTTTAAGGTCTGTAAGATATGTAGTGATGCTTCCTCTCATTCCCGATACTGGTCATTTGTTTCTTCTTTTTTCTTGATGTCTACCCAGAGGCTTATCAATTTTGCAGATCATTTCAAAGAAACACCTGTTTGATTTTTTTCCCCTTATTGTTTCCCTGTTTTCCATTTAATTGATTTCTCTTCTTTACGGTTTTCTTCTTCCCGCTTATTTTGGGTTTAATGGCTTCTTTAAAATTTTTTTTTAACATTGATTTGTTTTTGAGTGACAGAGACAGAGTGTGAGTGGGGGAGAGACAGAGAGAGGGCGAGACACAGAATCCGAAGCAGCTCCAGGCTCCGAGCTGTCAACACAGAGCCTGATGCGGGGCCAGAACCCACAAACTGTGAGATCATGACCTGAGCCGAAGTCGGACGCTCAACCGACTGAGCTACCCAGGTGCCCCTGCGTACATTCTTATGTTGTTTTTATTTTCATGCATTTCAAAATATTTTATAATTTCATTGTGATTTTTTTTTTCCTTTGACCCATGGATCACACAAGTCTGTTAGCTAATTTTCAAATACTTGGAGACTTTCCAAATCTTTTTGGTATTAAGTTCTAATGTAATTCTGTTAGAAAATCTACTGTGTCTGGTTCCGACCCTCTTAAATTTGTAGCGATTTGTTTTATGTCTGCCCTGATAAGTGTTCTGTGTGCACTTCTAAACAATATCGTCTGCCATCGGGTGGAGCGTCCTGCCAAGTGCAAACCAGGTCAAGTCCACGATGGGCGGTTAGTCTCTCCTACCCTTCCTGATCTCCTCCCTGCTGGTTCTTAAAGCTTACAGATGAATTTGTCTATGTCCCCTTTACGTCTGCAAGCCTTTGCTTCATTTATTTGTAATTTGTTATTAGGAGCAAGCACCCTAGCTGCCAAAATCTCTTATATAAAAGCCCACTTTGTCTGATGAGGGTCCGGCCAGTCTGGCCCTCACCTACTTAGTGTTAGTATGTTACATCTTTCTCGATTCTTTTGCTTCCAATCCAAGTCAAATTTGAAGTGAGTTTCTTGTAGACATTATACACTCGAGTCTTTTTAATTCAGTTGGACAACCACTGCCTTTCAATTGAGGTGTCTAGACCGTTGACATTTAATGTAATTATTATTATTGCTGGATTTAAATCTGTGCCCTTTCTATTTGTCCGGTCTGTTTTCTGTTCCCTTTTTTGTCTTTACTTGACACCTCTAGACTATTTAAACATTATTCCTTTTTTAAAAAAAAATAGTTTTAATGTTTATTTTTGAGAGAGTGAGACAGAGCTTGAGTGGGGGAGGGGCAGAGACAGAGGGAGACACAGAATCCAAAGCAGGCTCCAGGCTCCGAGCTGTCGGCACAGAGCCCGACGCAGGGCTCGAACTCACGGACCACCCGATTGTGGCCTGAGCCGAAGTCGGACGCTCAACTGACTCAGCCGCCCAGGTGCCCCCACATGGTTCCTTTTAATCTTTGACTTTTTAGCTACACCTCTGTAGTTCAGTGTACATCTTGAACTTCCCACAAGGGCCTTCAAATACTGTATAACTTCATGTCAACACAAGGATCTGAGAAAACTGACTGCCTTTCTCCCTCCTCTGTCCTTTGCCCCAACTATGGCATATTTTCCCTCTACGGACATTCTGCACCCTGTGATACACTGTTACGCTTTCAATGAGCAGCCAATGATTTAGAAAAGAAATTTAGAACAAGACAGATCTTCCATTTACCCATATTTGCCGATCCCAGTGCTCCCCCCAGCTTTTGTACATGTAGGTTGGCATCCGCGTTTGCCTTTCATCTGAAGAGCTTACTGTACCGACGCTCCCTCAGTCGACCTGCGGACGAGGAATTCACTCAGCCTTTCTTTGTCTGAAAGTGCTCCGTTTCAGCTCAGTTCAACTTTGGAGGGGTCTTTCGTGGCATACACGGTTCTGGGTTGACAGTTTTTCTTTTAACTCTCGGTTTCATGCCTGTGGTGTCCTGGCCAAGAACCCCGCCGCTTGCTCTTTGTAACTTCGTGTGAGGCCCCTTCTCTTCCACTCCTGTTCGTCACTGCCTTCCCACACTTTGATCGTGACAGCCTTGGATGGGCTCGTGTTCCTTCTGCTGGGGTTCATCTCTGAAAGTCCCGCTTGGTTCTACCATATCTTCCAGGCCTCAACATACTCACCTGAGCTAACTCTGTGTATTCGGCATCCAATACCGGCGCCTGTTGCGTGCCCGATATCGTGAAACGAAACAAAGATGCCTGTTCTCGTGGAGCAGGTTTTCAGAGCAGAGAAAAGAAGGTACTAACATTACAAACCTCGTGTGACAGGAAGTCTCGGTGCTTTGAGTGCTGCTAAAGCAGAGTTGCCTGAGGAAATGGCAGGAGGAGGCTTGTTACGCAGCCAGCGAGGGGCCCTGCCTGGCTGGGAGCGGCCTTCCAGGCAGAGGGGCTGCCCCCCCCCCCCCCGGAAGCCGGCCCCCTGGAGCAAAGCAGCCAGCTGGGGGCAGCACTGAGTTCCACCCTGGCTGGGCGAGGTGAGTGGACTCGAGGGGTGTGAGGACAGAAGTGGGGGGACAGGAGGCGTCTGCCGGGCCGCGGAAGCAGAAGGACTGACATCCTATCGGCTAAGACGAGGGCGGTGGGCAGGAGACGGGACCGGGCCGTGCAAACATCACAGGGCACTGGGGTGGACGCGGGTGTCGCAGGAAGAGGATGGGGCGCAGGGCAAAGCACAGACAGCTGTCTCCGGGAGTCCTGCTGCAAGAGAGGACCAAACCCGGAACGGCTGGGGGAGGGGCGGCATGCACACAAGGCTTTGGTTAGGACAGGAGAAACTGCTCTCCTGCCGCTGAGAACAGTCTAGTGGTGCGGGAACACCGAACCACAGCAGAGACGGAGGGAGGGAGGCTTGCTCGGAGTGGACCGCGGGCCGGGGTCAGGCGCCCCGCGAGGGCCGGCGTGCTTTCCGCTTTCCTTTTGTCTTCCAACAGCCGCTTTTTTGAGAGAGAATTCACGTACCATAAATGCCACCGTTTGAAAACATACAACTCAGTGTTTTGTAACGGTCACGCGCCCCCGTCTCCACGCATCTGCCCTTTCTGGACGTTTTACGTAGGTGGCGTCACAATATTTGGCCCTTTTGTCTGGCTTCTTTCAGTGCCCTGCTTTTAAGGTTCATCCACGTTGTGGTGTGAAGCACAGACCCCACCGTCTACTGACGGACATCTGAGCCATTCCCACCTTTGCCACTGAGAGCCCCACTGCTGTGGGCCTTCAGGTCCAGACGGTCCTGTTCCAGTGGGCCCTGTCTTTGGTGCTTTCCTCCCGTTCTGCAACCACCGGAGAGCCTAGAAACATCCAACCAGCTCGCTGTGCACCGGTGGAGACCCCCTCAAAGAGCCCAAAGCACGGGGGTGGGGGCCCAGTACCTGGGGTGAGGCAGGCCTTCCTGAAGAAAGGGCGAGACAGGAGCCAAAAGGGGTGATGGCCCCTCAGCCCTGGGGTGGAGGACACACAGCGCGCAGGCTCTAAGCAGGGGCGAGTGAGGCCACCAGCCTGGCCCCTACAGGACCCTGGGGTGCAGCAGGCCGCACAGGTGAGGAGGAAGCAGCTCACCAGGGCCGGGAACGTGTCAGGAACAGACCCCCAGGGCCCTGGTCGGCCCGCTGGCCCCCGAGCCCACAGCCGCGGAGCCCGCGGAACCCCAGGTGCGCACAGGCCCGGCGGCTCCGGGCTCGGGCCGCACGAGGAGCGAGTCGCAAACCCGAGGTGTCCCCAGACTGAGTGAGGGGCCCCGGCGAGGCCAGCCGCAGCCTGCACTGCTCAGGGACAGGGGCGAGGGGTGTCCTGGGGAAGAACGGAGCCCGGCAGGGGCCCAGGCCAGCGCCTCCACTAGGGGTACTGGCACCTGCGCGGAGTCCGACCACAGGGCGGGGGACTAAGGCCCGGCGCGCCGGCAGGTTCCCGGGGCCGGGTCGTGTCGCCCCTCCCGCGGCTGCACACGCTCCTCCGGGGACCGCCCCTTTCCACGCCGCCGACCCCCCACCTCCGCACCAGGAAAAGCCCCGGCCGGCCCCCGGCCCCGGGGGACCCCCCGCCCCTCGACCCCTCTGGGTAGCACGTGGGAAGCGGGGGCGGGGGGAGGGTAGTCTCCGGCGCCCCCAGTAGAAAGGTGCACCGGCTCCCACCCGGGCCATCCCGTCGCGATGGCAAGGACTGGGGATCGCAAACCCCTAGGCTACCGCGGCATGGAGACCGAGCTCACACCCCTCGGGCCCGCTCCGCGTCGCCCTGGCAGCCGGGCACACGGCCCCTTTAAGGACCTGCTGCGCCCGCCCGCTTCCTTTTTCTCTCTCTCCTAAGCAGTCCGGACCTGCCGGGAGCGCGCCTGCGTCACCGCGCAGGCCTCGGCCCCTCCCTGGCGCTCGCGCCTCCAGGGTCAGGGAGAGCCATTGGCTGCCGAGCTCGGGGGCACGTGACAGGAGGCGGGTTGGGCCTCCGCCGGAAGGGGCGGGCTAAGGTGACTGGTCCGCTTGCGCTGTAGGTGCGGTCGTCGCGGCGCTGACCTTCGTCCCCGCGCTGCCTGTGGCAGGGCGAGCCAATGACTGTGGTGATCTGCGGCACGTGACAGGGGCGGGTTCTCCGCCGGAAAGGGAGGAGCGAGGCGAGCGGCCTGGTTTCGCGGTACGTGTCGCGGTCGTCGCAATGCCGGCAAGGGGCTGCGGCCCAGCCGGGGTTCGGAGGGCAGGCCCGTTTCCCCCCGCCACAAACCTCCACGCCCCGCCGGGCGTTTTCCCTCCTTCTCCCCGGGACATGCCCTTCCACCCCGGGACTCTCCGTCCCCCTGCTTTCTTCCTGGGACACCGTCCTCTCTTTCTCTTCTTCCTCCCTGGGACGCCCTTCCCTCTCCCTCCTCCCCTGGACTTCCTCCGGCCTCCCCGTCTGCGTCCTCCCCCGCCTCCCCGCCCCGCCCGCTTTCTCCCTGGGACACCGTCCTTTCCTCTCTCTCTCTCCTTCCTCTCTGGGACGCCCTTCCCAACCCGTCCTCGTGATGCCATCTCCTCCTCCTCTCCCCTCCCTCCTCCTCCCGGGGACACCATTCCCTCCTCCCCGCACACCGTCCTCTTCGCTTCCTCCCTCCCAGGGTCGCCCTTTTCTCCTCCCCGCACACCAGTCCCTCCTCTTCCCCTTCCTTCTCCACGGACACCCTTCCCTCCTCTTCCTCGTCCGAATGGGGATGCCATGCCTTCCTCCTCCCCGCACACCATTTCCTCCTCCTCTTCCCCTCCCCTGGAACACCTTCCCATGGTCCTCCTCCTCCCTGGGACTCCATTCCTCCCTCCTCCTCCTCCTCCTCCTCCTCCTCCTCCTCCTCCTCCTTTTCCTTCCAGGACATTCCCTCTTCCTCCCTGAACACTGCTCTCTTCTGGGATGCCCCCTCTTCTGTCCTTGGCTGTGGTGCGCTGGGCTTAGAAACACTGGCAAAGTCCCCCCGGAGGGATCCATGATCAGTGGGAGGTGCTGGGAGGGCGCTCAGTTGAGCGGCTCCTTGCTCCTGCCAAGTGTGCATTGAGTGGAGTCAGTGTCCCTGACAAACGTTACTTTTCGAGAGCTCCTCCTGGCTCCCTGTACACCTGCTGGCCTCCCTCCTCCGAATAAAACAGCCTGGGGCAAGCCTGGCATCCGTGCTGCCCCCAGTCTCTGTCCACGCTTAGTGGCTGCCTTCCCCGGGCCTTCCTCCTCCCAGCCCGCATTCTCCCCTCACCCCCACCCTTTCCTCTTCTTTGTGCACACCTGCTAGGTGCTTAGCATTGGAGTGCTAGGTAGGTGCGCCTCTGCTGGCTTGCTCCTAGCCGTTAGGCTGGCCCCTGAGTGGGTCTTCCGTTACCGAAGTCTGTAGCGAGAGGCTGCCTCGTGGCTTGGGAGTGAATAGTTGGAAAGGGAAAAAACGCCTGTCACGTTTGGGAAAAGCTCATCTAAATTTTATTTGCACGGTTATGTTCTGTCGCTAACGTGTTGCTGAGCATCCATTGCTGAGCTCTGATCTGTGTGACTGTAGAGCTCCAGAATTAGTATTTTGTTGTTGCGCTTTTCCTAATTTACCGTCGGAGAGGTCTCGTTGGCCGTATCCAGAATATCACCTTGAATTGTTATGTTTCAGCATCGAGGCCATGTACCAGAGGCAAGGGCGTGGGGAGCCCAGCCTTGCAGCCCCCCACCCGGAATGCCCAGGAACCGGTGGAGCCCAGTAAACGTTTAATGACCTAGAGAACCTTCAAGTGCTAGGGGGTCATTTCTCGCCTCTCCCATACGTATTTCTAGACATGGATCAAACACTTTCAAAGTTGGTAGAAGAGCTCACGACTTCAGGAGAACCCCAACTGAGTCCCGAGAAAA
Source organism: Herpailurus yagouaroundi (assembly GCF_014898765.1). NCBI lineage: Eukaryota > Metazoa > Chordata > Mammalia > Carnivora > Felidae > Herpailurus > Herpailurus yagouaroundi. The sequence continues at coordinate 168,409,807 of NW_024412376.1, read as the reverse complement.
TGAAGGAACTGAAGAAAATTTGCAAGTATGTCTTCAGGCTCAGGATGTCATGCCGATCGATTGCTGGCTCCTCCAGCCTGTGACACCTGGGGGATTGTGGGGCTTCCCCTGGGTCGGTCAGGTCTTCCGCCACCTGCATGTCTCAGCCCTTCCCTGCCCCCCACCATCACCTCTCCGGAGGCTGTGTCCCCAGGGCCCTGCAGCGTCCAGGTCTGGCAGGCGGTCACTTTGTGGGGCAGCGGCCCCAGGGTGGGGGAGTGCGGCACGAAAGCTTTCTAAAGATTGTCGGTTGGGATCTGTTGAGAGCTTAAGTCAAAACTTGCCGATCGTCCTTATCTTGTATTTACAAAAAGGAAAGTTTAAGTGACTTTAAGTAGCGAAGTCTTTGCACGTCGACAAGATTTTCGGCTCAGGTCTCACTGTACGTCCCACAAAACTCCAAAACGGCAGTGGGTTTTTCTGCAGGGGAACTAACTGGGAAGAGCGACAGGAGGGCGGGCCCCAGGAGCCCCGTGACCTTTCCCTTTTGTTCCAGTCAGGTGGCTGCACCTGCAGGGGAGGCTGGGGGCTGTGGTGTCCCCTGGAGGTGTCAGCTCGGACTTTGTGTAACGGGCCAGGTGGTGAATACCGTAGGCTCTGCGGGCCATAAAGTCTCTGCCGTGACCACTCAGCTGTGGGCGGTAGCAGCGAATGAGGTGAAGGTGCGGCCGCGGTCGTGTCCCAGTAAAACTTTATGGGCACTGACGCTGGATCTTGTGATTTTCACATGTCATCAAGTATTATTCTTTTGATTTGTTTCAGCCGTTAAATAGCGTAAAAACCGTTCTTGGCTCGTGGGGCCCGCAGAAACGGGCAGAGGCCCGAGGCAGCGTCCGTCTGCCCTGCTGTGGACGGAGGCGGGGGGTCGGGAGAGGGTGTGTCCCCACACAGGGCACTGAACGAAGCGTCCCCGGGGAGTGGGCGCCCGGCAGGCCAGCACGGCTGCTCTCCCCAGGTCTTCGGAGGAGCAGCTCCGCCGCGCCTACCACCTGCTCATGGCCCAGCTGAGCCGAGAGCACGCCGAGGTCCGCCTCTCCGCCTTCCAGGTCATAGATCAGCTCTTCGCCCGGTCTCATCGGTTCCGGGTGCTGGTCGTCTCCAACTTCCAGGAGTTTCTGGAGCTCACCCTGGGCACCGACCACGAGCAGCCCCTGCCGCCCCCCAGGGAGGCGGCCCAGAGGCTGAGGCAGGCGGCCGCCAGGGCTGTCCAAGGATGGCACGGGAAGTACGGCGCCGCCTACAAGAAGCTCGCCTTGGGCTACCACTTCCTGAGACACAGCAAACAGGTGGGGCGGGCCTGCCTGGCGTCTCGCTGCCGGCCGGCGTGGTGGAGGGGCTCCCGGGAGGGGACGGCAGCTCTAAGACGGGGACGTGTGGACGGAGCGGAGCCTCCGGTCCTGACTTCCACAGGAAGCGGAAACGAGGGAGAGGAGTCAGCTTCTCGGACGCGGCCCTGTTCTGTGGCCCCGAGCTTGAGTCCCGCCTGGGTCTGCCGTGGGCCCTGGCGGTCCTGGCCGCGTGAAACCCGCCGGGCCGGGCCCTCCTCCCCGGCAGCCCCCGCCTCGGCCAGGGCCGCTGGCCAGTCCCCCTGCAGCCTGAACGTGTCGCTGCTCGTCCGGGGCCCCAGGGGCCATGCTGCTTTCCCACGTGGCGTGTGCTTCGCTGGAAGTGCTGCTGGCCCTGATGCCGTCGGGCCCCAGGGGCACAGAGGGCCGTGTGCCGGTGCCGACACGCCTTCTTCTGGGTTTCTGTCTGACTTACTGTGTTTTCCACGTGTCTCGTGTAGTCCGGTCTAACCTCTGATTCCTCAGGTGGATTTTGAGGATGTGAGCGCACGGACTCTGGCAGAAAGAAAGCGGGAGGAGGAGAAGCAGAAACGCTTGGACAGAATCTACAGGGAGAGGTGTGAGCGGGCCGTCAGGGACATGGAGGGTGAGTTCTCCCCACCCCGTGGGGCTGCAGGTGGGTAGACCGCTGGCCTGACCTTGGCAGCAGCCCCCAGCCCGTCCCCAGGAAGCTCCGGGTGGGCCCTCCTCTCCTGCGCCCCCTGGTGGTGTTGTCTGAGAACGATGCTCCCCATAACGTCCCGTAGGTGGGGCAGGGGACAGCTCTTGCTGGCACCCCTACTTCTGAAACCTGACCCTTTTCTGAGCAGCTGACCCTTTCCACGAGGGGCAGCCAGGGTGAGAGGAACTCGAGAGGAAGGCCCCAAGGCAGGTGCTGGCTGGAGTGCGGTCCGGCTGGAGGGCTGGGAAGGGTGTGCGTCCCCACGGCTCTCAGCTGGCCGCTCTCTTCCGGAAGTTCCGCCCACGGTGGCCTACCCCGCTTGGTACTCACGGGGCTCCCGTGAGCCTCCCAGAAGTCCAGGCGTGAGGGTGTTACTGAGGATGTCACGGGGCGGGTGGTGGGGTGCTGCACAGTCGGGTGGTTTCTAAGAGACGACAAAGCCTCCATGCGCCCAGGGCTGGCCTCTGTCCGGGGCAGGAAGGAGGGGCGGGCGGCCCTCCCTCTGACCCTGGGCTCTGCCTGAGGGGAGGTGCTGCTGCTTGTCATCACGACCCAACAGGCAGTTCCTGCATCTTTGCAGAAACGTCTGAGGAGATCCGGTGCTGCCTCACGGAGGTGGAGAGCTGCTTCAGGCTGCTGGTGCCGCTGGACTTGGCCGAGGGCCCGGGAGCCGCCTTGCCCACCGTGGCCTTCGGTGCGTCTGAAGGGGGCGCCCCTTGCCTGGCCGGTGCCTTGAGGCCTGGGGACGAGGAGCCCTGTTGCAGCAAGAGCCTGCTCGCCTGTGCCCGCCCTCCGTCTCCCCCTCCCTGGACCGCAGGGGACTCAGGGGAGGAGGACGAGGAGGACGAGGACCGGCATGAGGACAGCGACGGTGACAAGGAAGGGTTTGTGCGGCGCCACGGACTGGGCTCCCACAAGTACACGCTAGATGTGGAGCTCTCCTCAGGTAACCACCGGCTCCCATGGGCTGGCCGTGGGCCCTAGGGGTGCTGGCAAGAGCTCAGACTTCTCGGGACGTGGCAGGGCCAGTCCTCCAAGGTTGGGGTCCCGGGTGACTTGAGGCTCTGGGTCCCACGGCCCCACCCGGGGTGCTCTTTGAGAGGGGCTGCTGCCACAAGTGGCCTGGAGCCCTGCGGGAGGCTGTGGGGCCTGGTCCCGGGCCCGTTGGGATCGGAGGGTGGCTGTCCGCCCTGGTCTGGAGGAAACGTGTTTGCAGAGCGGCTTCTCGCCACATTGGCGACGACACAGGTGTGCTGCACGGGACCCGCTGTGGCCTGGCCCCCTGTGCGGGGTGTTGGGTGGGTTGAGAGCCCCTCGGGGGTGTTTACAGAGGAAGGGCAGTCAGGGCACGGAGCTGTGTGAACACCCTACACGCCCAGGCATCTTGAGCCCCACCAGCCCCAAGGAGCTGCCCGCTGTCTGGCCGGGCCTGGGGGAGCACGAGGAGGGTACCCGGCCGCAGAAGGGCTAGGGGGCAGGACACGGAGGGAGGACCCTGGGGCCGAGCTGAGGCTGGGGCCTCCGTCCTGAGAGCTGTCAGGGGAGGGGCTTCAGGGCCGCCGCGGGCGGGCCGGACGTATGGGCTGTGGCGCGTGTGTCTGTGAGGACACCGGGCCGGGCATTGGGGTCGGGCTGAAATGATTTCCACCAAAATCTTAAAGTAGTGAACGTCTTTCTGTGGCATCCGGCGTGGGGTCCTGGGCGACACGTGGCTGGGGGCCGACGCACAGAAGTGCGGGTGGTCCATCCGTGGTGCTGGGTGACCTGCCCTGCTTCCTCCGGTGACCCCGTGTGCTTTGATCCAGATGGCCTGAGGGTGCACGAGGACGAGGACAACCACGCCGTCATCCAGTCTGCCCGGGACGCGCTCAAGCTTATCCGAAACAAGTTCCTGCCGGCCGTGCGCTCCTGGGTACAGGTGAGGCCCGTCTCCACCGCGCACACGTGCTCAGGTGCAGGCCAGGGTCGGGGTTGTGCAGCGGCTGACCCCCGGGGTGGAAGGGGAGGGCGCCCTGGCCTGCCCCAGTGATGTGCCTCCTTGTCGGCAGCTGTTCACCCGCGCGGGGATTCGTGGCGGGCACTTGGAAGCCGCCATCAACCTGAAGGCGGAACTGGAAACTGCCCTGAGGAGATCTGGGGAGCTGGACATCGAACCTGAGGAGGGGCGCAGGAGGGAGGTGAGTGCCGCCCGCGGGCTGGGGCAGAGGCGACAGCAAGGAGATCTATCTTCTCTTTGGCCTGTGCTCGGTTTTCTGAGCGGGAATGACTGGGGGCTCAGAGATGTCTGGTTCTTGCCTCATCGGGTGCTCAGTTCCCGAAACGGAAGCTTTGGTTTGGAAGGTCAGAGGGCGCAGCTGAGGCCCCCTGGCCGCTGGAGGGCTGGGACGGGGTCTGGGGCAGGAGGGCGTGGCAGGTGAGCCGGGGGAACAGTCAGAAGGTTCTGGTCGGGAGGGAGGTCCCAGGGCCCCGGAAGAAGAGGAGGAGGAGGCCAAGGGCTGAGCTGAGACCTAGGCCAGCCCTGCTGTCCCCTGAAACTCCCCGAGCGCCCCAGCGGAGCCTCCCGTGAGCTGGTGTCAACCTTCCAGGCTTCGGGGTCTCATCCTGTCGCCTGCGTCGTAGCCAAGGACACACAGAGTTAGGATGCCTGTGGCAGACAGAAAATCAGGACTTTTGCTCCAGGCTTGTGCAGAGGGCGGTGTCCCTGGTAGTGCCCCACGGAGGAGCTCCCCGGCCGCCGGGCGGGCTGAACGTGCGGCTGGTGCCTAATTTGGGGAGGGTGGTCGAGGCCGGGTGTGGCTGGTCGTGGCGCCTCACAGATACTGGGTGGTTTGGACGGGGGAAGCTGGTGCTCTTGAGCACCGTGTCCCCAGGCAGCAGGACAGGCCCGCACTTGGTGATGGTGCCCGAGTGAAGGCCGCCAGCCCCTGAGACAGCAGGCATCATGCGGCCACCCTGAGCCTTAAAGACCGTGACTTCCGGGCCCCCGTCCGGTGGGTCTGGGCCAGGACCTGGAACTTAACATCCGAGAGGGATTTGAGAGCCGTGTCCTCTGCGGGTGTCCTCAGAGACTGGGCGCGGGCCAGCAGGGAGAGGCAGCCGTAGCCAGACCACGGTGGGGCCAGCACAGCACCGCTCTCTCAGAACCGAGAAGGCAGGCCCCAGAGTGTCCTTCTCCGCCGGGTGCCGGGACCCTGAACCTGGGCTCCAGCCTGGGAGCCGGACACCAGCTTCACCTGCAACCCCAGGACCCCGGAGGGAGGAGGGCGGGGCTGCGCTCCAGGGAGACACAACTGTTGCTAGAGGAAGCTCTAGGGTGGGAAGAGTGGCGTTGCCGGGCTGGGAACAGCAAATCCAGAGCCACCGAGACCTAGGACAGACAGTGGTCGACACCCCCGGTCTCGGCACCTAGTGACCTTGTCCCCTCCGGGGCCACTAGACGCCCTCCAGGCCGCCGCCCTTCGTGTGGGAGGGGCCCGGGAGAGGGGTGACTGCGCAGCGGCCCCCAGGGACCGGCAGAGGGCGACCTTGCCTTTCTCCCGCAAGGCCTCAAGAGGGTGAGGAAAGTTCCTGACCTGGCGCTGAGATCCCAGCCCGGCTTCTGTGGGTGCAGCATTGCACGGAGGACCCTGCTCGGGTGTGTGCCCTGAGTAAGAAGTTAGTTTTGTGAAAAAAGATACTCTTCTCTTGCAACGAAAGAAGGTGGTTTTCTGGTGTCGGGAAGGAGGTGATGTGGTCAGCTCGTTCCCACACGTGCAGAGGGATTTCTTTTGGAACGTGAGGTGACCCGGGGTCACGGTGCCAGAGCGCAGGCCGGCCCGAGAGCGGGGACGGGTGCGGGGGCCTTCGCGGTGCTCTGGGGCCCGCCTCTTTCCTGCCGGAGGCCCAGCTGGGCTGGCTCCCGCTTTCCCTGTAGCAGGTGCCCTCGCCCGCCCTCGGGGGCGGCGGAGCCACCCAGGTGCCTGAAGCCGGCAGGCACCACCCTCGCCTCGAGGCTCTAGGGCCCCCAGGGGAGGAGAGGCCGGCTGCCCTGTCCGTGGCTGCTGCAGCCCCGCGGCCCGGGGGCCCGCGGGGCTCAAATCTGAGGGCAGGCTGCCGACAGCATCCAGGATGGGTCCTTTCTCCAGCAGAGGCCACAGGCCGGTGGAGACTGAAGGGCTCAGGCTCCCCGTGTGGAAGGAGCCCTGCCCTGGGTGCCCTGTGGGTGCTGGGCTGGGGCTGTGCCCCCTCCCCCCCCCACCCCCCCCACCCGCGATACAGTCAGAGCCTTGATGGTTCCCTCGCTCAGGCAGGACTCACACCCTCGCTGATGTGGCCCCCCATCCCGGGCACTGTCCCCAGGCATCCGAGGGAGTGTCTGGTGGGGGCAGGTATGCTGCTTGTGGCCCGGCAGGTTGGGGGATGGGAGGCCCTCAGTCAGAGGCGCCGGCTTCCGTTCTGAAGGCTGGGGGGCCGGCGAGGTGGGGGACCCGCCGGAGGAGGGGCTGTGGGTGTCCTCCAAACAGGACACTGTTCCTCCGGCGGGAGGACAGCAGGGCGCCGAGGCTCAGGATGGCCCCGGAGGGTGGAGCTGAGTGTGGGAAGGTGACTTCGGAGGCAGGGGAGCTTCACCGCCTCTGTCAGCCGAAAGGACACTTTGAAGACGCTCCTCCACGAACTGATTTAAAAAAGGCACCGCTCCGAAATCCTTGGAGACGGGTCGTCCGCGCCAGCTGGTGGGCCGTGGCGCCTGGAGACGAAGCGATCGGGGCTGGGGTGGGGTGGGGGGGGGGGCTGAGTGGCAGCGCCCCGCTCAGGTGAGCGCCGCTTCCCGGAATAGCCGCGGCCGTATCTGCACATCTGCTCCCGCAGCGGCGCCGGCCTCCGGGGAATTAGGAGCCAGGCGCGCTCCACCCGGTCCCAAGTAAAACGTCTGAGACTTTGAATCACTGGCCTGGGCCGTCCCCCACGTCCCCCACTCAGCCGGGGCTCGCCCTGGCGACCGCCTGCACAGTGGCCGAGCCGGGGACGCCAATTCGGTGACAGGGATCCGAGCGTCTCAGAACTAACGACCGATATGTGGGAGGCCAGAACGGACGCTAGAGAGAGAGCGAGCGAGCGAGCGAGCCGGCCGGGAGCCTGTGACTGCGGAAGCCCGACCGGGAAGCCTGGCAGGGGTTCTGCGTGTCAGAAGCCATCCTCGGGTTGTTTTCTGTGTTGCTGTTGGGTCCACAGACTGTTTTCCTTTTGACGTAGTTCCACCTTTAATACGTGTAAGTGTCTGTTCTATAGAGCGTATCTCCGTCCTGCGGGAAGCAGGCCGGGGATAAATCCTGAACGGATCAATGTGGAGCGTCGTCGGGTAGATTTAGTCTCCGGCTCTGCTGTCGTAGGAGAGGTGTAATAATCCGTGGCTGCTACATTTGTTAAACTGATAAAAATCCTTTATAAACTTTTAAATTGCCTGCGGTTTAATTATGTGGCCGAGATCACCAATTATTCTGTTGTGTAATTAACAAAATATTAATTTCCCACCAACCGATATGTCTGAAAAAATGAATTTCAAGCGTCCGTTTATACAGACTATCCGCGGTATGGTTTTTAAGAATGCCTGGGTTATGTTTTCTCACCGCTCACCAGTGGCAGCCACATGGTCTGAGCGGCGGGCGCATCGTCACTCGTTCTAAAAGCAGATGGAGCCCCGTGGCTCTGTGCCAGCGTCCCCAGCAGACCTGTCTGAGGGAGGAGGCCCCTCGGCCTGGGGCTCCTGCTGCTCTGGTGTCGGACAGGTTTTCTCTGCTGCTGGAGGCACGTGAGTGCTGGCTTCCTGTAGGTGAAAAGGACAGAGTAGGGAACCCAGGGAATGAAATGTTGAACGAGTCAGGCACCCCAGGGAGGCAGGGAAACTAAATCAGCCGGCGGTGGGGACCTTGTGCTCGGCAGGGCCAGTAAACAGCCTTCCTGGTGACGCGGTCCCCTCCATCACGCTGAAGGCCGAGCCGCCGCAGCGAGGGGCTGGAGGCCGGGGGAGGGGTCTGGACGCCTCTTGCCTTTCTCACGAGGACTGGAGCTCCCGCTCAAGCGCCCCCTGCTCAGGGCCAGCCGTCTCCTGGGGGCCCTGGGGCCCAGCCCCGCGGTGCCTGGCCTCTCCTGTGTGTCTACACCGCACACCCCTTCCTCCGGAACACCTTCAGGTACCAGCCGTTGAGTCCCCGAGCATGCTCTGAGGTAGATGATGGTACCGCCCCATTTCACAGATGAGAAGACGGAGTCTGGGGGGAGTTGCGTGAGCCTCGGCCTTTGAGGGTGCCGGCTGCCTGCCGTTGTGCCTGCGAAGTTTGGGCTGAGGGAGGAGGGCGCGCGCTGAAGGTTTTCCTCTTCCCGTGTGGACACGGCTCCTTCGGGCGGTGGGAACTGCCCGGTCTAACCAGCAAGCTGCGCCCTCCGCCAGATGCGCTGTCAGGTAGCCCAGGGGAGCGCGTCTCGCGGCCTGCTGAGTCCAGCAGCGAGCCCCAGCGTGGCGGCTGAGGGGAGGATGCCCACGTGGACCATGGCACAGACCCGAGTTACCCACCCGAGTCTCCTGGTGACCCTGCAGGGCCTCGCGCCCCAGCCTCGCCCTGGCAGCGGGCCTGCCCGTGTCCTGTGGACCCACGGCGCGGTTTCTTGCACTGCCAGCAGGCTGGACGCAGGGCTGGATCAGACCAGACCGGGGCGGGGGGGGGGGGGGGGGGCCGTGGCCGTCCTAGAACCCGGTGACGCACTTCACCAGCTCTGCTCTCGCTGAGCGGGGACCGTGCGCTCTGCGGCCCGAGTGGTGTCGCCAAGGGTCCCTGTGTCCTCACTCTTGCCCTGGCCAGTCCCACGCCCTGCTGTCCTCTGCCCTGTGAGCGTGCGTCCCCAGCAGCTGGAGATGTGCATGAGATATTGGCCTGGCTGGGCAATTTGCACGGCCTTCCAGGGAGGGCATTAGCATATAAATAGCAGATGCGATGACGGCCATCACAGCTGAGCACGTTTAATTTTTAGTTTATAAGATAGAATGGGGTTTTAAATGCATGGCCATCAAGCCGCCGAAAGACAAATGCAGGTTGGAGCTCACTTGTCTGACGAGGCCTTACATCATTTTTTTTTTTAAAAAGGGAAACAGACACACATAAAACTGAACAAAAGTGATTTCTTGGGTGAAAAGTAATTGAGATTGCGCACCAAGTTAATTAGATCGTACAAAATTTATTTAACGGTCCCAGCTGCATCTCGGGCGCGCGTTTGGCGGGCAGACCCGCTCCCGGAGCCAGGTCGCTCGTTCTGTTCCTCCTCAAATAATCAGTAACCCCGATACCCCCACTGCTGTAAGCTGATTGCGTTGTATATTTTAGCCGTTTTATTGCTTGTTTAATTACGATCCCAGAGGCTCATTTTTCTAAATCCTTTTAACCGTGGGTGCGAATCCATTTGTATGAGACCCGCGAAAGGCCCGAGGCCCTCCTCTGCGCCTCCCCGTGGCTGCGGACAGGCTGTGCCCGGGAGGTGTCTGTCCCCCATCCCTCGTCCCTCGGGTCTGGCCTCTCCCAAAAGGGTGACGCGGTGCGGGGGGGCGTCCCAGGGGCCGCAGGGCTCTGTCCACCTGCCCAGGGGCTCTCCGTTAGGGAAGGTGGGGGGGGACGCAGGGGCTGGTTTCTCGAGAATGTTCGTGGGGTTTATTGCGACAGGGAAACTCAGCTTGTGGCAAACACAGAACAGCTTATGAGCCCACTCGGTTTTGAGGACCACCCACTTTCAACTGGATGCCTCCTTACAGGACGATCCCAGCGGGCGCCCCTCCTCTGCCTCCTGCCCCCAGTGCCTCCCCTTGCCTCATCCAGTGCTGGTTTCTTACCAGCCTGTGACCTTTGACTTTGAGGGGAAGTCCTGCCCCGGGACTGGCTCCCATGGGCTCCTTCCTGCCGGCCTCAGTTTCCCCAGTCCATGCTGCTTCACCAACGTCTCATGGAGAGGGCTTTCTGGCCTGCCTGGTGGCGGTGCTCCTGCTCTCTGAACAGGCGTTTGTGTGAGGCGCCAGGGCAGGTCACACAGGTGTCACAGCCGCAGTGACTGTTCTGGACGTGGCGCCCCCCTCCACCTCTGGACACCAGATGTCACTGCCCTTTGCTGATGTGCTCAGGGCCCGACATCCAGGGTCACTCTGAGCTCCGGGGGGTTCAGACAGCCGAGCGAACACCGCGAACCAAAAGAAAGTGGAAGCTTTCAAGCGTGGCTTCGATATTGGCGGCAAAGTCCGTGTCTGACTGCGTCGCTGTGGTTTGAGTGGGCCACCAGCGGACCGGAGGTGAGCACCCTGCGGTCGAGTCAGCCGCGTTCTTCCGGGGGACCTGGCTGCACAGACCCAGGGGGCGGCGTTCTGGAGGTGGTGTGTGTGCTGCCTGGTGCGGCCTGATCAGTGCTAATTTAAGAACAAAGAGCAGCTCAGGGCTCCGTGTTTCTTCACAGGAATAAACAATTTTAGTTGGGGAGAAAGAGGGCATAATTCCTAATAGTTAGCTAAGCAGCCGAATATTTTTTAAGAAATGAAAATTTAATAAAAGTCCCTGGTGAAATTCAAGGGTGTGAACAATAAGCATAATATTTTATGAAAATGACCCCGTATTTAAAACCCAGCACTATATGTTATGCATTGTAGCACCCAGTGCACATCTACCTTTTAGAAAATTAAAACACATAAATTCTGTTTAGTGTTTGATACGCGCTGCACTAGCCGAGAACCGTAATGCCCTAAAACCTTGGGCTGCTTTCCACCTTTCATAAATTCCTGGGTAGATTCTATACAAAAATAATTTTCAGGTCCGCGGCTCATTGTTATTCAAACGTGATTGATCGTCGTCATTTGCCCAGCTCGGGAGTTAAGTGCCCCTGTCATTTCCAAAGAGCATAATTGGGACGTTTCACAGGTCAGTGGTGGAGACAGGCTTCCCTTTTGATCAGTGTTAGACTGATAACAAAAATTACAGTTTCCAGTGATTAATGTCTCCCGTGCTTCCCAGATGCACAGCCGTGGGTTGTACCTAAACAAAGTGCATTTGCATCTGATTATGCCTCTCCGGGCGGGCGGTGGCTCCTGCACGGGCGTCCCGGGCCTGCAGGTACGGCCGGGTGGCCGGGTCGCCGCCGGGGCCGCCACCAGGCCCAGCTGTGCGGGCGGGCGGGCGCTGCCGGCGTCTGTGACTTGGCCGGGCCTGGTGTGGGGCCAGCCCGCGGCCTCCTGTCCCCTGGGTCACTCAGGCTCTCCGTCCCCCTGCTCAGGCCTGCGCTGTGCCTCTGAGGCGTGCCATTGAGAGAGGTTTTGGTGGTGCAGGCGTGTGTCACAGGGCCGTTCTTCCAAGGCTGCTGCTTTGTACCTTCAGAGGCCTGGCAGTCTGCATTCGCGCGACGGGGGCCTCCGTTCTGGAAGTCTCCTCCACTTGGTCTGAAATCGGCTGCGGCCGTGGTGCGGAGTAGGCCGGGCTCCTGCTGGGATCCTCTCCCTCGCGTCCTGCCCTAGGGCCACAGGGGTCACTGAGAAGGGGGGCGAGGAGGGGGCTGCACAGGACCAGCCTCAGAAGCCCGATTCCTGGGTGTGCGGCAGCCCCCGCCCCTGCTGTGCCACGGACTGGGTGCTGCAGAGGGTCCCGGTGCCCCAGGAGTGAAGCAGGCCCTCCGGGCGGGCTAAGGAGCAGGTGGCCCTGCCCAAAGGGAACGGGCTCTTCAGTGGCTCTGTCACGAGTGACTCCTAAGGGCAGGTTATTCCAGCAGCACAGGCACACCACTGTCCCCGGGGGGCCTGGCTTGAGCTGGACGCCACCCTCAGCTCGGCCCGGAACCGGGGGCATCTTGTCTCTCGCTGGGGGAGACGTGTCTCACGGGGCCCTGGGAGCACGTCTGCTCCATGAGACCTTGAAGCCGGGTTTCTTGCATGAGTTTCAAAGGGAACGAGGTAGTGGGGCAGGTTTACATGTGTCTGGACGTGGACCCCAGGTGGCTGGCCGGTGGAGGAGCCACAGGGCTGGCCTGAGCTGAGGAGCAGGGCCTGGAGACCATCTTTGGTGTTTGGTGCTGCCTCGAGCCCGTCGCCGAAACCCAGCCCGGAGCGAGGTCTCTCCTGGTAGGATCGGGAGCGTCCGGGCCTCTGGGCTGTTCTCACACACAGGTGTGTTTCCACAGACGGGCCCAGCGGTCGGGGACGAGGATGAGGACGAGGACGACGACTTCATAGAGGTCCCAGAGAAGGAGGGCTATGAGGCTTGCGTCCCCGAGCACCTGCAGCCCGAGTGTGGTGAGTGCGGCCGGCGGTGGGGTGGCAGGAGCCGAGGATGCTGGCCCTCGGGCGTGACCTCTCGTCTGGGGTCTGGGGCCCCCTGAGCAGGGGAGCCAGCCCTGGTGTGCGCCCTGCCTGGTGACGCTGCACATCTGTCACCGAAAATCATGCCATCTTCCCCCTCGTGCCCAGGGCCCCTCTCCCAGGCCGGCGCTGTGCTGGGCTCCTGCCGTCCCCGAGTCGGGCAGGTGCCACCGCCCCTTCTGGGGGCACAGTCAGGCCGGCTCCGCACGAGGGGCAGCCCTGCTGGGGACACACGAATCCGGGGAGGGCCGGCTCCCACGTCCAGGGACTCGATTCCCGCTTGGGGCAGGGGCACCGGGCGACAGAGACTGCTGCCTCCTCCCTGGTCCCCAGCCCCCGCGTGGCGGAGCACCCTTCCCTCCTTCCTGACTGTGGAGCCGCGGTCGGTGGCGGCACGTCAGGCCCAGGACGCCTGTTTGCCGTGGGGCAGAGCAAGGTTGCTCCTGGGCAGTGTCACCCAGTGGTTTCCTTGCCAGCGGCCCAGGGTGGTGGCCCTCGGGAGCAGGGGTGTGGGCGCACGGGGCCGACCCCTCACGTCCAGAGGAGCCAAATAACCGGATCCGTGGTTTTTGGGGCAAAACAGGTGGATGTCTGCCCGAGGCTGTGAGGCAAAGCGCAGGTGTGTGAAGAGTGTGGGTGGTTGGCAGCCGCTCAGGGGTGGTGCTGTGGCCCGTTAGGGGCCTCACGACCCGAGCAGCACAGCCAGACCCGACGCCTGCCGTCTCCCAGCCAGGTGACCTCCCCCCCAGGCGCCGGCCTGCACGTGCGTCCCGCCCTCTGCTCTGGCCGTGCTGACCTTCCGTTCGTGGCTTTTTGGGCCCCCCCCCCCCCGACCACTGGGCGGCCCTCCTGCCCTTTGGTCTTGTGTGTTCTTCTGCCGTCCCTGGGTTCTGCTGTCCTCCCACCGGAGCGGGGGCTCCCCGTGGCCAGGCCAGAGCCCAGCAGAGGCCCAGCCGCACTTGAGGCCGCTCGTGCCCAGGCTGGGACATGGGCGGTGGGGACGGGACCCCCGGGGAACGGCCCCCCCCCTCAGTCCGGTCACTTCTCCGGGCCTCTGCAGCCCGGGCCCGAGCGCCTCCTGGGGCGTGCCCGCCACCCTGTTCTTGCTTCCCTTGCCTGGGCAGGGTGCCCGGCAGTGGTTGGGCCGCGAGCCCCTTGGCCCTGCCTCTGGGGCCTGGGAGCCCACGCTGACCCTCGGCTTGTCCTCCGCTGAGCTCTTACTGCCACAGCCACTTGTCCTGGGCCCTCTGCAGTCTCGCTTTGAGGGCCCTGAGCCCTTCCCGCAGGAGGGAGAGCTTCCCTCTGGCCTGTGGCTTGTGCTTGGTGGCCGGTCGTGAGGAGAGCAGTGACCACAACCGTGGCCCGTGGATCTGCCTTACCACCGAGGGGCTGGAACGTGGTCTGGCCTTGCCAGCCTCCGGCGGGGGTGGGGGAGCTCCCGCCACTCCCACTGGTCGGGTGGTGAGCCTCCCTGGAATCCTGCTAATCAAGAGTGGCAGAGGGGGACTGGGTGTCACAATGCCGCTCACAGGACACTCGATGGGATCCTGCCCTGCTGCTGTGTGACAAGAAAGCCCCGGGCCCACCGGCAAGAGCCGTTGAGTACCGAGCCCAGCTGAGTCCTGCTCCCGGGTTCCCCAGGTGACCACAGAGGGCGAGCGCACTCCAGGGGTTCTAACCGCTCGTCTCCCCGGCCAAGGCCCCGGCAAGACAGATCAGCTGTTCCCACTGAGGTATTTCTGGCCCAGAAAAACCCACAGGCCTACAGGGTGCCCCATCCCTCCGCTGAGCCCCGGAGCGTTTGTCCTGCAGGAGCAGGTTAGCAGAATGCCGCCTCCTGTCACCTGCACCTGACACCCGCTTCCTCGTGAGGCCCGCGGGGCCCATGTTGGGAGAGACCCCGCCGGTCTTGCCGCCACTGGCTCACTCCTTTTCTGTGGAAGGCTCACGACATGCTGTCTGTGACCCGGAAGGGAATGCTAATGGCCGACGCGGGTCACGGCCAGGTGCTGTCCGTCCGTCTGTGTTTGCTAAACTGAGTCCCTTCCCGGACAGGTGGGCTGCCGAGGGCCTGGCCGGCGATGGAGCAGGGGCCTCGGGGATGAGGCCAGCCCCGTACAGCCCAGCTGTGGGGGGGGGGGGGGGGGGGGGGGTCAAAGGGTCCCCCGGGGGGGGGGGGGCCCCCGGGGGGTGGGGGTGGGGGGGGGGGGGGGCGCTCGCGACCCGGGATCGGCTGCCCAGACGGCTGTGCGCCCGGGCGACCCCACCCTCACCCGCACGGCAGCCCTTGCGGGCCTCCAGGGCCCTGGGAGTTTCCAAACACAAGTGTGCCAGGGCGCGGCAGTTCATAACGCTGCTTTATATTCCGTCGCTGTTTTTTCAATTAAACGCAGGTGAACCCTGCAGTAGAGCCGTCTAAATCCACACGGCTGAGGACGCTGGCGCTCTTTCTTTCTCATTCCTTTCTCTGAATTTTCACCAAGGGGCTTTTATCTTCCCCTTAATCCTACCGTTTCTGTCAGGACGTAATCTCTTTCTCAAATTTACATTTTAATTACAAGGCCAGCTGAACCAGGTAGAATCAATAGTGTCAAGCTCGGCGGCCTAACTCCGCGCGAAGCCGCAGCCTCTCCATTTCCTGCTATCGATTCATCTCTCCCGCCCTGTCTGCCTTCGCGCTCCAGGCAAACGGGTGCCACTCGGTCAATTTAAACAAAAACGGGGATTTGGGCGTTTTTCCGACGCTTTCTCCAGGCGACCGTGGGAGTACCTCGGAGCCACGCTCCCGCTCCCGTACTCGAGTCGCATGCCCCTGGCCCGGGTGGGTGCAGCTGGCGAGGCGGGGCGGCCGCGGCCTCGCTCTCCCGGCAGATGCGCGCTCCCGGGCCCGAGGAATGCCGTCTGCTTTTTGGGGTTTTCCTTTGAAAGTGTGTCAGCAAGATTGATTTTCTACAACGACGTGAAAGTGGTAGTGGTTTTTTTCGTGCCCTGAGTATTTACTCTGCCTCAACGCGCTTACCCATCTTTTTAATGGTTTAAAACAACAAATCAATGAAAAATATATTTCATTCTTGTAACTCTTAGGAATTCTCGTATCGATCCTCGGGCTGTGATTGTATCCATCTAAATGCCACAGTGCCCACTTACCGGTCTTGCCCACCGCCACCCCCCTGCACCAGGCGTGCGCGTGTGTCGTGGGCACGCTCGCCGGGCCACCGCGACGGGCCCTGCGGTGGTTAGCGATCCACCTCGTCCACGTCCCGAGTGGGGGCACTGGGGGGTTTTGGGGAGCTGGAGCTAGGGTGTCGTGGTGATGATGGAGCCTGCTTGGGGTCCCCAGCCTCGGGGGACCCAGCACGCCCGAACGGCTCTGTCCTTTGCTCTCAGCCACGGGAGCCTGAGAAAGGGCAGCGGGCGGGCTCACTGGTCTTCTGGAGCGGGCGCGGGCAGATGTTTCCCGCGAAGGGCCTGCGGCCTCCGGCCCCCCCCCCCCCCCCGAGAAACCAGCTGTGCGACGGCCAAAGCCGTCTGCCGCCGCCCACCAAGCTGCAGAGGGCGGGCAGCCGCCTCTGGGCCGAGTCCGTCCGCAGAGAGCCCGAGGCCACCTGAGGCGGGCGGGGCCCCTCCTGGTGGTGCCGGCGCAGCGAGGCCCTTCCTGGCGCCCTCCCCAGGGGCCCTGGCTCCCTAGCAGAGTGGCTGGGCGGAGTCGGCAGTCGTGAGTCCGTGGGGGAGGGGGGGGTGCGGAGTGGATTGTTCGGTGGGACTGTCTACACCACCAGTCTGTGCGCTCGGGAAGTGGGCACGCGTGTGCGCTGAATATGTCGTGTCTGTGTCCGTTTCTGACGTCTGGGGTCTCCACTGCCTGTTGCTGTGCACCCTCTGACCGCTCCGTGGCCCCGGGACGTGGTCTGGGGACGCTGCTCCTGTCCGGGGCCCGTGTGCCCGGAAGGGCCCCTGGGATACAGCGTCCCGCCGGCCCGTCGCGTGGGCCCTTTTGGTCCGCGGAGCCCCCGTGCCGCCTGTCAGCGGTCCACGCTCCTTGCCGCCTGCAGAGTGAATCCTCCCTCACGTCCTCGTTCCCGCTTTCTGCTGACCGGTGGTTTTAGGTGGGTCTGGTGTAGACAGCAGGTCGCTCCGTGTTTTAAGGCCGATCGGTCTGCCTCTCGGCTGATGGTGATCCGTTTAGCGAGTTGTTAGTACTTTGCTGCCTGTGCCGGGCCTTGGTCCCCAGTTCCTGTTGTTTTCTTTCTTTGCCTTTTATGCGGTAGGATGACGTGTCTTCTGGTTTTGGAAGTATTCGTTAAACGTTAGTGAAATGGTAAGAATGTTAATTTTTCTGAGGGCCGTTTTGAAAGATCCATCCTCTGTTCCATGCACTGCCCTCATCACCACGCTCGAACGTCTGTCCTGGGCCTTGGTCTGCTGGCCCGCCCCGTGGTCCCCTGACTTTTACAGAGCCAGTCACATGGCCCCCCCCCCGCCGGGGGGGGGGGGCCGGCCCGGAGCTCCCTCCCCTCCCTACCCCCCCTCCCGGCCGATTGGCTGCTGCTTCCGGAGTGTTTTCAAGGCAGACCTTCCTGTGTGCGCCCCCCACCCCCATCCCCACCCTGCCAAGGGGTCTTGGTGGGAGGCTGCCCCTCAGGCTGGCTGCAAAAGCTAATAGGAGAAAACGCTGGGAGTGTGATTGGCTTTTCCTTCAGTCTCCTGAGGCCTCGCCCCTGCCCGCTCACTGTCACGTCACCGGGAGCGTGGGTCTTCGCGTAGGTCTTTCCGAGCACCCGCCTCTTCTGCTCAGAAGCTTTGTGGGTCTCCTGCAGCCCCTGTAACTCTAGCAGCTGGGTTTCCCCCACTCTCTCCTTCCTGACACCCGGCAGGCCCTTCCGATCTTCCCATGTTTTCCAGCAAAATAGCGCTGCCTCCTTCTCGGGTCTCTCACCCTCCAGTTGTCTTTCTGTCCTCCTGGGTCCAGGAGCGAGGGTGCTGGTGTCTGTGCGTCTGCCCTCCCCACCTGGGAGAGCCTCCCCCACCCCCCGCCACCCCGGCTTCATGCCCGCGTGCCGCCTGGGGGTGCCCACCGCTCACGTGTGCCCCTCCAAGTCCCGAGCTCCTCGGCCCCGGAGGACTGTGCAGCCTGCTCGACCTCTCGTCCTCTGCCTGGGACACATCACTCAGCTCGTTTCCTTCCTTTCCTGGCAGCTCACGGTCCTCACGGTGCGAGCCATGCTCGGCCCGCGGGCCCTCAGCCCCTCGGTGGGGAGCGTGCTCAGTCCAGGCCCCTGGCTCCCACAGCAAGTTGGGGGGGGGGTGCGACGTGCTTGGGGTGGAGCGCCCCTGGTGTCCGAATCCACACTCCGCCCCGCGCCTCCCGTGCGCCCTGGGGCGCCAGCCTGCACGGCGACTGGGAAGGATGGCCTCCGCACCCAGCGGAGAGAGCCAGCAGGGGTCAGGGCAGGGCCCGGTAGCCTTGAGGAATCTCTCACCCTGCCCTGGGGACTTGGGGGACTTGGGGATGGACGCCGGCCCGCAGAGGTCGGTGGCCTGGCAGCCTAGCCTCTCTTCTGCCCGCGTCCCGTTGAGGTGTCGGGAGACCCCAGCGCGGTGGCCTCATCCTGCTGGTGGCCGACCAGGCTCTCTGTGGAACGTGGCCGAGGGTTTGGTAGTTGGAGGGTTTGGCACTAACACATGCGCTCACTAGCGTGTTGTCACCGTGAGATGGGGGCGTGGTGGCCCCAGGGGTCTGTCCGGGGTCGTGGGAAGGGTGGTGGGGAACAACACCTCTCTGTTCCAGGGCTGGAGAGGGACCCGGCAGCACGGGGCTCGCGGGCCCGGAAGAGGATGAGGAGGGATGAGGAGGCGCAGGACCCCACCTGTGCTGCCGCCCAGCTGCACGCACTGCATGGACGCTTGCCCCCGCCCCCGAGCCCCAGGTGACCCCCGGGTGCCCCTCCTCGCGGGCCGTTGTCCTCGAGCTGCCGAGGCCCCTTTGGCCCCTGGGAGGCGGTCCCCGGCGTGCGCCCGGGCCAGGGGTCATGAGGCGTACAGGGGCCCGCGGAGGGCCGTACCGTAGCCACCTTGAGGCCGTGGGGCGTTCAGCTCCCTGCGCAGCTCCCCGGGGACGGCGGGGCCCGATGCTGGGCTTCCCGCGGGCCCAGGTGTCCTCCCGGGAGCCCGGGCCCGAGTGTGCTGACGTGGGGGCCCGTGTCTGTGCCTGGGGAGAGTGGAGGACAGGAGGGAGAGGCAGGTGGCTGTGGCCGGCTCCAGGGGTGCACAGTCGGTGTGTCCTGTTCTCGGGGCCTCTCCAGGGCACCTGTGGGACCAGAGGAGGCTGGGAAGCTGGCCGCAGAGAGGGCCCGGGCGCCTGTCGTGCCCTTTGGGGTGGATCTGTGCTACTGGGGCCAGGAGCAGCCGCCGGCCGGGAAGATCTTCAAGTGAGTGAGTGTGTGTGCGTCTGGCTCCTGCAGGCACCCACCCCACCGCCCTCGCCGGCCGCGACTCTCGCTCCCTTGCCCCGCAGCCCCTGCGGATGCCAGCAGGGCGTGGGGACGGCCACCACATGGCACGGGTGTGTGGCGGCCGTGGAACCGTGTGCAGTGTGCGTCTGCACTCTGTCTGAGGTGCCCCGTCGCTCGCCGTCCTGCGTGGTCTGGCATCACCCCGGGAACGAAGGACGGGCTGCCGGGCCCTTTGTGACCCCTCGCGCTCCCTCAGTGCTTCTGCACCCCAGCCCCCGTCACGGCCGCCCCACCCGCCCCTCGCCCGGTGCTCTCAGACGGCCCCCCACGGGCCAGGCCTGGGGTTCTGCCAGGAATTTCTGGGAAGCTGCCCCCTGGCTGTGCTGGCCTTCACTTTCCCTCTGGGGGCCGCCGACGGGAAGGGGCGCGACTTCCATCTGCGTGTCCCCCGGGCGAGTCCCACTCCTGCCGGGCCCGGGATCGCCCCTGAGGTCTCTGTTCTGCCGGGCTGCTGGCGTTCACCTTGTGGCACCTGCGGTCGGGTCCCGGGGTCTCTGCGGCGTGCCCTCCCCAGCCTGCCCGGCCCAGGCCTCGCCGGCCGGGCCGGCCGACGGCCTCCCTGCGGCAGCGCTGAGAGTCTGGGGTTGCAGGTGTCCCTCTGAGCACCGCTTCTGGAAGCCCAGTGAAGCGCACGTGGAAGTGGACAACGCCAACGTCTCAGAGATGCTCCGGAGCCGCTACATCACCTTCGCGGGGAAGTTTGAGCCCGTGCGGCACCGCTGCCGCGCCCCGAGGCCCGATGGCCGGCTCTGCGAGCGCCAGGACCGGCTGAAGGCGAGGCAGGGGCTGAGGCCGCGAGGGGCAGGGCAGGGCGGGGCGGGGGGAGGGGGCGGGGTGGCAGTGCGCGGCTCCAGGCTCCAGCCTCCCACTGCCTCTGCTGGCCGCTGCCGCCCCAGGGAGGGCTTGCCTGTGGCTGTCACGCGTCGCTCAGGCGGGGACTTGTGCCGGGGTTGGGAGCTGGGGCGCTCCGCACTTTTTCCGGCGCCCTCGCTTGCTTAACACCGCACCTCCTGAGCCCACTCCGTACGGAACACGCCGGGCGGGCGGCGGGCGCGTGACTGCCGTGGGCCCCAGCCTCCCCGCTCCCTCGGCCCACCCGCCTTCACAGACGTACCCCAAGAGCCCCTCCTTTTCGGGGTGTGCGAAGGAAGGGGCATTCCTGTCCTGCCATCCGAACTGCTCTGTTCTCTGCCACAGTGTCCTTTCCACGGGAAGATCGTCCCGAGAGATGACGCGGGGCGGCCCCTCCGCCCGGAGGACCGGGCCTGGGAGCAGAGGCGGCTGCAGCAGCAGCAGCAGCAGCAGCAGGCGGGACGCCCGGGTAGGTCTGGGGGCTGTGTGGGGACGGCCGGGACCCTCCCCGTGGGGTCTTTGTGGCCACCTGCCACCAGCGTGGTCCCGGCTCACGGCAGCGCAACTGGGACACAGCGGGGTGGTGCTTTCGCACAGCCGCCACCTGGAGACGTGGATGCGCTCACGGCCCGAGAAGGCCGCGTTGTTGGCTGGTTGGTTGTTCGGCTTCTGGGCTCTGAATCAGTTTTTTTGTTTTGTTTGTTTTTTTATTTTTTTTAACGTTTATTTATTTTTGAGACAACGTGAGAGAGAGTGCAGGCAGCCGAGGGGCAGACAGAGGGAGACACAGAATCCGAAGCAGGCTCCAGGCTCCGAGCCGTCAGCCCGGAGCCGGACGCAGGGCTCAAACTCACGGACCGTGAGATCGTGACCTGAGCCGAAGTCGGACGCTTAACCGACTGAGCCACGCAGGCGCCCCTGGATCAGTGTTAAGGAGGTGAAGAAATGGAGGCAAGAAGAGTCAATTGGCCGAAGCCCGGGCTCCAGGGAGGAGAGCAGTTGGCTTCCCGCCAGGCAGACGCACTTGCCCACGTGTCCCCCGTGCAGACCTTGTGCCCCCTGCCACCCCGCACGACCGGCTCGCTCTCTGCAGCAGGGCGAGCTGCAGGCACGTGCAGGCGCGTGTGTCTGTGCCCGTCCGCGCAGGAGCCAGTGGGTCCCGGGCGGGTCCTGAGGCCTCAGGCCTCGGGAGGCTAGGTCTCCACAGAGGCCATCTCAGGGTCCTGTCCCGTAGGCTAGATTCAGACAGGACGGTGGACTTGAGCCACATAAGCACTGTTTTCAGGACAACCCAGGGAACTTGTCTCATCCCAGTACGGGTGTCCACGCCCTGTGCTGGGCGCGTGCCATGTGCCGGCTGCCTCCCGGCTTCCCAGGACCCCTGAGGAGCAGGGCCAGGGGGCGTCACCAGAAGTGGCCGTCACGGGGCAGCGCGCGGGCACGCTCACCGGGCCCCCGATCTGTCTCCGTGTCTCCGTGGTTTGTCCAGCCCGGGCCAGTTGTCTGGAGGCTCCGGGACTGCCTGGGGCTCTCGCTCACCTGAGAAAGCCCTGTCGCAGACCCAGAGCCCCGACGAAGGGCAGGCGGCCGCGTGCGTGGGGGGCAGCGCTGGCCTGCGCGTGAGGGTCCCAGCCGGGCTGTGTTTGTCGTCGCTAGTGGGGTTTCTCCCTTTGACAGATGTTAGATTTCAGGCTGACACCCGGGGCAGTGGATGGCGGCGGGGAGGGGCCCCTGACCTGCTAATCCGCAGGGTGAGGCCTTCCCTGGTGGCTCACACTCAGGAGCAAATTAAGTGCCTATTTTTTGTGTCAGCCCCGAAGAGCGGGTGGTTCTCCAGCCCTCGGCGACTTGTTAACAACAGGTATCGGGGCTGCGGCCGCGGGCCGGCGCTGGCCAGTCAGATGTGAAATAGCATCTCTTCACTAACTACAGTATCGATCCCCGCCTCCCTCGCACGCGGGGCAATTTTCTCTTCCCTGGCGCTAACCTTGGTGACAATGCGCGCCGAGCTCCAGGGCCCGTCAGCGCACAGGAAGGCCGCGCGGCCCCGGCTTCTATTGATTTTCTTCAAAGGCTGTTAAATTGGTCCTTCATTTTACTGAGATGCTCATTCCATCTCCACCGGGCGCTGGCATTTTCTGTTGTGTTTAAACAATTGCTCCGTTCACCGGGCTCCTAAACTGTGGCGCCTTCTTATTACGGGAGATAAACTGTTTAGACGCTTTTCCTTAATCTCGGATTAATCGTTCCTGGGCCTGAGTTGTGCGGCCCTGTATTCCTTCACTTCAAAAAATCAACTTGGGGAGGCCTGGCCATCTGTCTGTCTGGGGCGCACAGCCCAGCCCTCTGACCCCGGGCCCCGGGGTTCCCGTCGGCTCTGTGGGCAGGGCGTCCGGCACCCTCCTGCGGGCCAGGGTCGGCGGCCACAGGTCTGGGCACAGGAGGGACACTGTGCCGTCCCGCTCCTGCCCGGGATGGCCTTCCTGGGACGGCCGGCATAGGCAGAGCAGCCCCCACTGGGACCGGGGAGCCGAGACTGAGGTGGGCGGCAGCCGGGCCTTTGGAAGCCGAGGCCCGGAGCCCCACCATCGGACAGCAAAAGCTCCCCTCGCTTCTGGCAGGTGAGCGCGCCGACCTGGCCTCGGTGCAGCTCGGGGCTGGTGAGGCTGGGCTCTGGGACCGGGCGACGCGTGTTTCCCCTCGGAGCGCTGTCCCCCACCGCGTGGTGTGGCGGGGCCGTGGCAGAAGGCACGTGGCAGGAAACTCAGAGCTGTCTGGGTGAACTGACCCCCGCGTTGCTAAAGCCCGCGTCTGGTTCTTTTTGGACCGAAAAGAAAGAAGGCTGTGCTCGCGCTGACCCCTTGGCTGTGGCCACCGCTGCTGCACGTGCCCACCAGCCAGCAGACGGGCCTGGCAGCCATATTTGGGCGCCTGGCGGGGCACAGTCCAGCTGGAGGCTGGGAAGCAGCCTGCAGATGGCACTGTCCCCCAGCCACCAGCCTCAGCTGCCTTCCTGCCTGAGGGGTCAGTGGATGCACCGGGAGAGGCTGCTGGGTCCTGTCCCGGCCCCTTCCTGGCCTCTGTGGGCACAGGGGCCTGCGGGGCACAGGACGGTGGCGGGGGGAGGGTCTGCCTTGCCCCCCGCCCCGCTATCCCCAGCCGAGCCGGCCCCTACGGCGGGGAGGGATCGGGACTTGAGTAGGGACGCTCGGGTTAGTGTCGGGAGTTCTCCTAAATCTCGAGGCCTCTTTGCAGAGTGGCAGGACCCCGACTTTATGAGAGACGTGGAGGCCGCCACGGGAGTAGACCTTGGCTCGTCTGGGTCCAGCGGGAGAGGCAGAGGAAAGAGGAGGAGACGCAGTGGCCTCACCGACCTGAAGCAGCAGGCCGACACTGCCCGTGCGCGCATCGCGAAGAAGGTGTTTGCTAAGTAAGAGCTTCTGGCGGCCTCCTTGCCCCCCACCCCCTGCGTCTGGGGGTGCCGGGGGGGGGGGGTGACTGGACTCCAAGACCCTGGCAAGCCTGGGGCCCCGACTCCGCTCTACCACACGTTTCTCCCGCTGACCACCAGGCCCCTGGGTGGGCCAGGTGCTCCTAGCCAGCAGGGGCAGGGCCTGGAGCCGGTCACCCCGAGGGTCACCGGTTAGCGGTTCCCCTAGGGGTGGGGCTTCGCGCACCGGCCGGCCAGCACATCCTCATTTCCCAGTGAGGGGCTGAGGCCTCAGCGGGGGCTGCTGGCACAGAGCCGGCCCTGTGTCTCCTTGCCCAGCTGACCTAGAAGGGCCGGGCGCTGGCCCGGGCTGGGCTCTCTCGAGGTCAGTGCCCAGGGACGTCCACCTAGGGACTGTGGGCAGGGGAGTCGCTCCCAAGGCCGGTGGAACCTGCCACCCAGGTCTCCGCCCCAGCACTTGGCCGGTGCCACAGGGAAGTGGGTCAGGGCCTCGAGCCAGCACTCTCATTGCCTGCTCGCCACTGTGGCTCGCCGGAGCCACCTTGCTTATACGAGGTGCTGCCGGAAGGAATTGGGGTCTTGTTCAGGAAGCCTGTGAGGCCATCACTTCCTGGGTCAGATTTAGGCACAGGTCTTAACAGGCGCCTCAGACCGTGCCTGCAGGGCAGCCTCCTCCAGTAGACTCTGGAGGGCATTTGGCTCAGTGTCCTGGGCAAGGGAGGCCCTTCTTACTCTCCTGGCCAGCATCGCCGTGTACTTGGCTTGAGGGGACGGGAGAGGACGGCTTCCTCGGCGCCTGCACGGAGCCCCGCGGGGCGGGGGGCGGGGGGGGTGGTGCAGGACCTCCTCACTGCTGGCGTGTCGTAGGAGTCGGCATCCTGAGGAGGGCTTGGCCCCCAGCCTCCGGGCACGAAGCTGGCTTCTGGTGGATCAGCCGAGGGTAAAGGGCACCCTGGGTGCTGATGCCCAGAGGAGTGCCGGCCAAGGGGCCTCTGTGCCCGGCACCCTCCCACCATGCTCAGGAGAGCCTTCGGGCTGGCTCCTTGCAGCAGCTTGGTGGCCTAGAGCTCATCTTGCTGGAGGGCCGGGGTGGCAGCGCCCCTGGGGCCGCGCCCAAAAGTCACGTGGGCACCGGGCACAGGCCCTCGGCCTCACAGCAGCCAGGCTGGGCAGCGAGATGCGCCCCATCCGCCACTCCGCGTCTTCCTGCCGCACGTTTGTGGTGTTCTCCTGCGGCCCCACCTGAGGTGGGGGCTGGCTGGGCGGGGAGGGGGCTCGGGGCGGGGGGGGGGGGAAAGCAGGCTCGGCGGGGGCTGGGTCTGGCAATGGGTTCTGGCACTTGGTTCTGGGGTGCAGCCTGGCTCTGGCGAGATTCGGGATCCCGGGAGGTGCTCTGGGGGTTCAGGGAGCCCACAGGGGTGGTGCCAAGGTCGTCGTTGGGCTCTGCGCGGGTAGGGCCCAGCTGCTTCTGAGCTGCAGGGAACCTGGGTGGCCGGAGTGTGGCAGCCACCTGGGACCGGTGCCTCAGCCCAGCCAGACCACAGTCGGAGCCCAGAGCCCTAGCCGGGGCTCCCTGATCACGCCCCGCTTTGCTTTCCCCACAGGGCAGCCGTGCAGAGGGTCGTCACGGCCATGAACCAGATGGACCGCAAGAAACACGAGAAGTTTGCAAACCAGTTTAACTATGCGCTGAATTAGAGGGCCAGACTGGGCGTGTGTGGTCCCCTCTGGCCGCAGCTCCTCTTCGCCCTGTGCCAGCGCTCGAGGACGGGCGAGCGGGCACGGGACCGGGTCGCCACCACAGCCACCGTTCCTGTGTGTGCTTCGTGGGAGGAGTTAGCGCGTATTCTAATTAAAGTGCCCCAGAGCCGTGGACTGTCCCTCCCGCGGGGGTGCCACTGTCCTCTGGGCTCCCGTCTGGCCCGAGAGCCTGGAGGACACACGGGCAGCTGTGTCTCAGTGGGGCCTCTTACAAAGCCTGTACATCTTACAACGTGGCTCAGAGTCGATGGGCCACGTGTGACCCCTGGCCCCTTCCCTGGGCGGCGATCGCTCGGAGGGGCTCCAGGAAACCCACACTTCTACGCGCACACCGTTTCTAAGACGAACACACCAGAAGTGAACCGCTCAGGGCGCTGTGCCTTGTGCCTCCAACGCACACGTGTGGGGTGGTGGTTCTGCGTTAGAATGCCCACAACTACCTCACTGCTCTTGTTCTTCCAAGGACCGCGTTCCTGAGACAGAACCCACATACCATAGCATTCACCCTTTCAGAACGTATAACTTAGTGTCATTAAGTGTGTTGACGGTGTTGTGCGACCCACACCACCTGATTCCAGAACTTTGCATCACCGCAGAAGAAGCCCTGTCCCCGTGGGCAGGCGTGTGCAGCACCTCTGGATTTGTCTGCGGGTTTGCGCCCTTTCTGGACGTTTCACGTGAATGCCCCTCGCGTCCGGCGTCGTCCGCTTAGCCCCGTGTCTCCAGGGTTGTTCCGTGTGATAGAATATGCCAGAACTCCAGCCCCTTTTGTGGCCTAGTGATGATACCCATTGAGTGGATGCCACACCCGTTTATCTGTTCGTCACGGACATGTGGGTCGTTCCACATCGCTTGTCTGTTACGAATAATGCTTCCGTGAACGTTTGTGTACAGGTTTTTGTGTGGACGTGTATTTTCATTTCTTTTGGGTTTACACCTAGAAACGGAATTGCCGGGTCATATGGCGACTCTGTCTGACTTTTGGATGAACTGCTGAACTGTTCCAAAGCCGCCGAACCATTTTACTTACATTCCCACCGCAGCGCGTGAAGGTTCCAATTTCTTGTCTGCGCTTGTCCACGCTTGTTATTATCTGTAATTGGCGTAAAGTGGTGTCTTGATTTGTATTTTAGTCTGTATTTTCCTAGTGACCAGTGGTATCATTTTTTCGTGTGTTTGTTGGCCATAGAAATATCCGTTCAGATCCTTTGACCATTTTCAGTCGGATGGTTTGTTTTGAGTTGTAAAAATTCTTTATCTATTCTGGATGCCAGATCCTTATATCGTGTGCCAATACCTTCTCCCATTCTGTCTCACTTCCTCAATAGTGCCCTTAGAAGCACTAAGTTGTTACTTTTGATAACATCCAGGATCTGTTTTTTCTTTTGTTTCTTGTGCTTCTGGTGTGCTGTCTAAGCAGCATGGTCTGATCCAAGGTCATGATATACCCCTATGTTTTCTTCTAAGTGTCCTTATCGGGTTAGCTCTTAAATTCAGGTCAGTTTTGTTTTGAGTTAGTTTTGTATATGGGCGTGAGGTAGGGGCCCAACTTTGTCCTTTTGTGTGTGGAGAAGATTATTCTTTCTGACCCACTGAATTATCTTAACACCTTTGCTGATTGTCGATTGGCCATAAATGTATGAATTTATTTCCGGATTCTCAGTTCTGTTCCACTGACCTATATGTCCTTATGCCAGTGCTTCAGTGTCTTGATTAATGTAGCTTGGTGGTAAGTTTTGAAACCTGAAAGTGAGTCCTCCCTCCAGCTTTGTTCTTTTTCAAGGCTGTTTGGCTGGCCTGGGTCCCTTGCATTTCCAAATGAGTTTTAGGATCAGCTTGTTAGTTTCTTCCATCCAAAAAAAAAAAAAAAAAAAAAAAGGCAGCTGAGATTTTGACAGAGGTTTTGTTGGATCTAGGGGTCACTATACTTAATACCTAGCCGTGTGGCTTATGCACTCGGGGTCTCATGATCGTTAGGCTCTTCCCCAGCTTCTTTTAGCAACGTTTTGTCAGTGTCCACATTTTGCACTCATTTTGTTAAATGTGTTCTCAAGTATTTTATTCTTTTTAATGCTGTTGCAAATGTAACTTTTTCTGAATTTCATTTTAGATTGTTCTCAATTTGTAGAAACTCAACTGAATTTTGTATGGTTTTGTAGCCTGAAACTTTGCTCAACTCGGTTAATTCCAATAGCACGTGCGTGCAGATTTCTTAGGATTTTCTCAACACACAGTCACATCATCTGCAAACAAAATGCTTCCTTTTCAGTTTGGATGCTTTCGTTTTTTTCTTTTGCCTAACTGCTTTGGCAAAGTAGAAGCCTCGAGTACAGTGTCAAGTAGCAGTGGTGACAGTGGACATCCTCACCTTGTTCCTGGGCTTGGGGAGGAAGTTTTCAGAGTCTCACCCCATGGTACGGTGTGGGCTGTGGGCTTTTGAAGATGGTTTTTGCCAGGCTGAGAAAGTGACCTTCTAATTCTACTCTGTCCGGTGTTTTTGTCTTGAGAAAACGTTGCATCTGTGCGATGTCCATCCATCTGTCTCTACTGAAACGATCATGTGGCTTTTGTCCTTTATTCTGATGATACGGTTTATTATGTTAATTGGTTTTTGTACGTTGAACCACTCTTGGCTTTCATGGGATAAATCCCACTTGGTCGTGATAATTCTTTTTATATATTGCTGCATTTGGTTTGCTAGTATTCTGTGATTCCATTGACCTAGTGTGCTAGTACTTTGTTAAGGACTTTTGTGTCTGTATTCATAAGAGATATCAGTGTGTATTTCTTCTTGTGTTGTCTTTGTCTGGCTTTCGTACCAGAGTACTACTGGCCTCATAGGTTGAATTGGGAAGTGTTCCTTCCTCTCCTGCTTTTTTGGGAACAATTTATGGAAGATTTGTGTTAATTCGTTAAGCATTTGGTAGAATTCGCCCGTAAAGTCATTTGGTCCTGGACTTTTCCTTGTGAGAAGTTGTTTTTTCTTAATTAACTGATCACTTCATTTATTATAGATCTGTTTAGATTTTCTGTTCTTCCTTGAGTCAGTTTCAGTAGCTTTTTTTTTTTTCTTTAACGTTTATTTTTGAGAGACAGCGAGAGACACAGCATGAGCAGGGGAGGGGCAGAGAGAGGGAGAGACAGAATCTGAAGCAAGTCCAGGCCCTGAGCTTTCAGCACAGAGCCCGACGCGGGGCTCGAACCCAGGAACTGTGAGATCATGACCTGAACCAAAGGCAGACGCTTAACCGACTGAGCCACCCAGGCTCCCCAGTTTTAGTAGCTTCTGTATTTGTAGGCATGTGTCCATTTCACATACTTTTTTTTTTTTTTCAACGTTTATTTATTTTTGGGACAGAGAGAGACAGAGCACGAACGGGGGAGGGGCAGAGAGAGAGGGAGACACAGAATCGGAAACAGGCTCCAGGCTCTGAGCCATCAGCCCAGAGCCCGACGCGGGGCTCGAACTCACGGACCGCGAGATCGTGACCTGGCTGAAGTCGGACGCTTAACCGACTGCGCCACCCAGGCGCCCCTTCACATACGTTTTTTATTGTAATTTGTTGATCTCAGTGGTTCATACTATTCCTTTACAGCCTTTTTTATTTCTGTAAGTGTGGTGGTAACATCTATTCTTTCATTCCTGATTTTAGAAAATTGTCCTCTCTCTCTCTCAAATTTTCTTGGCCAGTCTAGCTAAAGGCTTACCAATTTTACTATCTGTTCAAAACCCAGATTTTGGTTTTGTTGATTTTTTTTCTTATTTTTTCATTGTTTCATTATTTTCTACTCTATTAGTTATTTCGGGTTGCTTTGGGCTTAGTTTTCTCTCTAGTTATTGAAGATAGGTGATTAGCTTACTGATTTGAGGTCTAGCTTCTTTTTCATTAGGTGTCTACATCTGGAAGTTTCCATCTAGGTGCTGCTTTAGCTTCATCGTGTAAGTTGTGTGTGCTCTGCCTCATCTTTATCTTCAAGTATTTTCTCATTTTTCTTGTGATTTAAGAGTTGGTTTAATTTCCACATACTTGTTAATTTCCCAATGTTTTTCTGTTACTTAATTTCTGATTTCATCCCACGTAGCCAAAGAACACATCATGTATGGTTTCAGTCCTTTAAGACTTATTTTGTGTATGCGCTACCCTGGAGAATGTTCCACATGCACTTGAGAAACTATTCTGTTGTTGGGTGTCGTGTAGACACATGTTAGGTTGAGTTGGTTCGTAGTGTTACTTACCTCCTCTCTCTCCTTGTTGGCCTTCAGCCCAGTTGTTCTACCCACTATTGAAAGTGGGGGATTGCGGTCTCCAGCCGTTCCTGTCCAGTCGTTTCTCCTTTCATTTCTGTTGGTTTTGCTTCATGTGTTTTGGGGCTCTATTGTTAAGTGCATATATGTTTATACTATTATTTCTTCCTGATATACTGACCCTTTTGTAACACAGCCTTCTCTGTCTCTAACAGCTTTTGTCTCTAAGTCTCTTTTTGTGTGATATCAGCACGCCTTCTGGTTGTTGTTTGCGTGGTACATCTTTATCTGATTCTAACGTGCTCCTTATAGGTGGCATGTAGCTAATTGTGGCTTTTCATTTGTTCTGCCGATCTCTGCACTTATAGTGCAGTTTACTCCATTTACCTTTAATGTAATTACGATAGGAAAGATTTACATCTGTCACCTTTCAGCTTTTCTACACGTCTCTTTATCTCTCTTCCCCATTGTCCTTCTCTTGTATGTTGGATGGACGTTCACTTAATCCCCCTGTGCCTTTCACTGGGTGTTTGTTTTTGTCTTGGGGGCAATTTTTTAGTGGTTGCTCTGGAGCCTTCAGAGTGAACGACTGAATATGGTCTAGTTTGGACTCATACCAACTTAATTTCAGGAGCATTTGCTCTAACATAAGTCTGTTCCCTCCCAGCTTCTTTGTGCCATTTTTTGTCGTACAGATTACGTGTTAATAGATTGTGAGCCCGTCAACATAGTTTTGTGATTATTGCTTTATGCAGCTCTTTTGACTCAGATGGGAAAAGAAAACGTTTACAATCAAAAATACATTTATTCTGTCTGCTCTTTGGCTGCGTGGTTGCCTTTACCGGCACTCTGTGTTTCTTCTTGTGGATTTGACTAGTGTCTCTCACTTTAGCCTGAAGGGCTCCCTGCAGTTGTTTCCTGTAGGAGAAGGTCTGCTAGCAGTGAATTCTCCCCATTCTTGTTTATCTGGAATGTTTTCTTCTTCGCTTTTGACGAATGGCTTTGCCAGATTTTGAAATCTTGGTAATAGTCTTTCTCTTCTTACACTTTGACTGTGTCATCTCACTGCCTTCTGGCACCCATGGTTTCTCACAAGAAGCCAGTGTTCACCTTCTAGAAGATGCCATGTACACAACAGGTTGGGGCTTCTCCCTGTTGCTTCCCAGGTACTCCTTGTCGTTGACTTTTGACAGTTTGATTGTGTGTCTTTGCTTGTGTCGTCTTTGAGATTTGTTGAGCTTCCTGGATTTAGAGGTGGTTTTTCATCAAATTTGGGAGGTGTGGGGCCATTTTTTCTTCTCCTGCCTCTTTCTCTCTCGCCTGTCATTGGACTCCCATTATGTGTATGTCAGCTGGTTGATGATGTCTCTCTGGTCCCTGAGGCCCTGTTCATTTTTCTTCATTCTTTTTTCTGCTCCTCAGAATGAACCTATTGATCTGTTTTCAAGATCACAGATTCTTTTTCCAACAAAAATCTAATGTTTAGTTGCTCTAATGAATTTTTCATTTCACCTATACTTTCTGAGCCCAGAATTTCTATTTGGTTTTTTTTCTATAATGTCTTTCTTTTTAGCAATATTCTCTATTTGGTGAAATGCCATTCTCATTTTCATTCTTTCTTTTTTTTTTTTTAATTTTTTTTTCAACGTTTTTATTTATTTTGGGGACAGAGAGAGACAGAGCACGAACGGGGGAGGGGCAGAGAGAGAGGGAGACACAGAATCGGAAACAGGCTCCAGGCTCCGAGCCATCAGCCCAGAGCCTGACGCGGGGCTCGAACTCACGAACCGCGAGATCGTGACCTGGCTGAAGTCGGACGCTTAACCGACTGCGCCACCCAGGCGCCCCTCATTTTCATTCTTTATACGTGTCTTCCTTTAATTCTTTGAACATATTTATAATAACCGATTTACAACATTTGTCTAATAAGTTCCACATCTGGGCTTATTCAGGGACAGTTTCCATTGAGTGCTTCTGTCCCTGTGTATGGGCCACGCTTTCCCGATGCCTTATGTGTCATAATTTTTCTGTTGAAAATTAGACATTTTAGATAATACAACATGACAACTCTGGAAATCAGATCCTCCCCCCTCCCCCCTAAATTTGTTGTCGCTGTTTGTTTAATGTCCTTTCTGGACTAATTATGTAAATCTGTATTCTTTGTTATGCTTGGTCACTGGAGTCTCTGTGGTTAGCTTAGTGATCAGCTAATGATTGAACAGAGACTTCCTTA
Organism: Herpailurus yagouaroundi; assembly: GCF_014898765.1. Lineage (NCBI taxonomy): Eukaryota > Metazoa > Chordata > Mammalia > Carnivora > Felidae > Herpailurus > Herpailurus yagouaroundi. The sequence goes on along the minus strand of NW_024412376.1, from coordinate 168,378,355 downwards.
AATGCTTTGACCCAAGAAGTCTTGTGGTTTTGTAGACAAGCTGTGTGTGCATGTGGGGCTCACTTTGCTCAGCCAGTCAGTTCTCACCGAGAACTCACACTTCCTGCTTGTACAGGGCCTCGAGTTCAGCCGGGGGTGAGAGCTAGGTAGTCCTCAGGTCTTCTGAGGTTTTTTGGCCAGCCTCTCGTTTGCCCAAGCGCATGTTTCCTCTGCGGGCGGCCGCATCGTTAAACAGCGCCACTGATTGTTTGCAACAAACCCACACTCGGCCACTTGAGTCAGGCCAGAAAAAGACCAGCCTGGCGAATGGATTTTTTCCAGGCAGCAGCCAGACGGGTCAAATGGTGCCAGTTCTGTGAGGGGAGGGCTTCGGGGGGCTCCACACCTCGTCTTCACCTCCCAGTGACTGCCAGACTGATTTCCACAGCCGCTGTGGCTGTGAGGCTGCTGGGTCTAAAGGTCACACTGCAAAGCAGGAGAGGGACTGGGAATCGCCAGCCTCCCACCATGACTCAGCCTATCGGTCCAGGTCTCTGGTTAATTTCCAGAGTCTTGAAAATGTTAGTTTTGGCCGTTTTCCCTCGGGTTCTGTGGCATTATGAGCAGTCCCGACTTTGGGCAGGAAGGCCCTTCCTAGCCCTTGACCGTTCCCAGAGGTCCAGCACACGGCTTGCACACACGCATCCACGACAGCCACAGGTGTCTCTCTGGGCCCCCGGGATCGCAAGTGCGGAGTCCCAGTGGTTGTGCAGCTGCTACTGTGCTAGTTGCCGTGGGACCACTCCATTCGCTTTCCCAGTGGCAGCAGCGTGCGAAGACGCGGACTCCCGGAGCCCTGGGCGCTCAGCGGTGGCGGCACCGGGTGCTTGCCCCGTGGAGCAGTGGCACCTTGGAGTTCTGGCTGATGTGCCTCTTAGGGCGGGTGAGCTACTGGGCATTTCTCCTGTGGCAAAGTCCTGGTCGTTTCTCCTTTTCTGGGAGCCGGATGTCCATATCCTTTGCTCGTTTTCCTGTTGACTTACTAACTTGTGTGAGTTGTAGGAGCTCTTTGGTAGTTAAGACAAGTAGCTCAGGGGCGCCTGGGTGGCTCAGTCAGTTAAGCGTCCGACTTCGGCTCAGGTCATGATGTCACGGTCCGTGAGTTCGAGCCCCGCGTCGGGCTCTGTGCTGACAGCTCGGAGCCTGGAGCCTGCTTTGGAGCCTGTGCCTCCCTCTCTCTCTGCCCCTCCCCTGTTCATGCTCTGTCTCTGTCTCAAAAATAAATAAACATTAAAAAAAAAAAGTAAAAAAAAAAAAAAAAGACAAGTAGCTCAGTGTGATGAGCCTCGAGTATTTGCCGTCTGCCGATTCTGCGATCACCGTTCGGCCAGGTGGATTTTGTGTGCCTCGCATCTTCCCGACCTCTCCTGCCTCTTGTGTTTTGTGTCCCTTCCCCACTCAAGGATTACATTAAAAAATGTTCCCGCATTTCCCAGTACCTTTTTGGGCTTCATTTTCACATTTCGCTCACTGATCTATCATTGGTTTTGATACAAAATACGAGCCCGGAAACCCAGTTTTCATTCCCGACAGGTGGCTGCTCGTGTCATCCATTTCTAACAAGCCGTCTCTTCTGCACCGCCTTTCTCTTAGGTCGACACCCAGGGAAGACAGAACTCTCCTCTGTCCCATCAGCCCGCCCGTTTATGTAGTACACCTGTTTTGATTACCGTGGCTTTGTCCTGCGTTTTTACGTCAGAGATGTCTTTCTGTCCGCTCTGAGGCAGTTAGGAAACGAGGGGCGCGCTGAGGGAGGAGGAGGGATTTTGCGAGACTTAACTCAGGCCTGAGTGCCTCTGCGTCTCATCTGGTGCTGCCTCCGCCGGAGTCTGCTGAAGGACAGGCCTGCGCGCTCGTGTGTTTCTAGCCGGTGGGAGAGCGGGCCCGCTGGCCTGGTGCAGCGCGGACGCCCGTGGCCGGCTTGGAGCCGGGCTGTGGTGACAGGCCCCGCCAAGGGGCTCCCAGCCCAGAGGGGCGAGGGCGGGCCGTGGCACCTGCATACCTCAGCCCGGGAACGTGGTCCTGAAGGGCACTGCTGCCCGCCCCCCCCCCCCCCCCCCCCCCGCGCCCGGGCCGGCCCGCAGAACAGCAGAGGGATGGCAGGAGGGACGACCGGCAGGGCCCAGGGAGCATCATTGCAGGGTCGCGGCCTCAGGACTGGGGTTGGACGGAGCTTACAGAAATGGCCTGTCACAGAACCGGCTGTGCAGAATGGGAAACCCCCAAGTGGCCCTGGCTTGTATGTGCGCCTCTCAGGGGAGCGCCCCAAGTTGGTGAGAAGCCACCCACGGTGCCATTGGAGCCTCATCTCTTCCCAGCACCGGTGCGTAGGACCTCCGTTCCCCAGGCTACCTCTTGGCCCAAGTTGGCTGCTGGGGCTCCAGCCATCACAGGGTCTGGAGAAGGGAGGAGGCACGGTGGGGTGTGCCTCCATTTTCTGTGAAGGGCCTTTCCGGGAACCCCTCTTGGGAAGGGAAGACACACACTGCTTGCATGGCCTTGGCCAGACTTGATCACATGGCAGCACCTAGCTGCCCAGAAAGCAAGAAATGGGGATAAGCCTCCAGCTACCATTGGCCCGTGTCCGGGCAAGGGGGAGAATGTGCCCTCAGTAGGGCTGCTCTGAAGGGGCCATCAACAGGTGTGGGTGGGACATGTGGGGGGTGGGGCCCTGGAATGGACCCGTGTCCCTCCATGTGACAGTGCCTACATCCCTGAGAGTGACCTGCTTGACCCTCCCCTCCCTCCCCCCTCCCCCCTCCCCCAGCTGGTGCCCCTGGTGCCCAGGCTGTCTGTCAGCCTTGCCCTCCCTATGTAAACGTCATTCCCTCCCGGGAGGAAGCCCCACCCCCACCCCCGCCATCCCTCGAATAGCCTAGGGAGACCCCTCTGAGCTGAGTGACACTTCACAGAGCCCTGTGAACCTCAAGTGACCCAGGGCAGAGACCTGGGGACTCCACATTGGGCCCTCAGGGGGCCACTTTGGGACGGCAGATGTGACAGATGAGGCTGGCTGATTGGGAGCGGGGGGCGTGTGGTCACACGTGACTAACCGCGGGCAAGGGAGGAGGAGCGGGAGGGGCACGGCGACTGGTCGGGTGACAGCGCTAGACACGCAGGGGAGGCCTGTGAGGCCGAAGACATGGCCCCTCTGCTGCGGGGCTGCGGTGTGGGGAGGGGGCCACGTGGACGAGGGCACCGCGGCCCCACGGCCGGCCGGGGCGGCAGGGTGGGGAGTGAGGTGGGTCAGGGCGCACGGGCCACCAGGGTTTGCTGGAAGACGGTGGGGGGGGCGGGGCGGGCACGGTCCCAGAGGGGGGGGCGGAGCTGCGCTCAGGGTCGCCTCTGCGGGACTGCAGGTGGGGCGCGAGGGGTGCGTGGGGCCCGGGGTCCAGCAGAAGAACTGGCAGGCAGTGGGGCCAGGGCCGCGCGGGGCTGAAGGGGAGACGCGGGCGGAGACACCGAAGTGGACAGCGAGTGGAGACAGCTCTTTGGGTAACTCTGGGTTTGGGAGGGCAGCTGGATGCAATACAGGGTCGGCTCGAAGGAGGGTGAGGACCCTAGAGCGTGTTTGGACACCGCCTAGCAGAAAGAGTGGGTGAGGAGGGAGGGCGCAGGGGTCAGTCCGAGGTGGGCGGGGAGGGCACATGGCGGGATGGGTGGGTGGCCCGAGCCGGCAGTGGGGGCGAGGGGGCGGTGGGGGGTCACGGACAGAGGGAAGTGAACACACTGGGGTGTGCCCGCTGGAGGGTGTGGCCAACAGCTGGGTGAGCCCATGGCCCCCCGCGTGCCCAGCTGCCGGCGGTGGGGGGGGGGGGGGAGGGGATGGAACAAAGCTGGGCAAAGGAGCTGGGCAGGCAGGCAAGGAATCGGGCAACGCTGGAGGGTGCTATGCGGGGGTGGCCGCTCGGCTAGCGGCCCCCATATCCATCCACTCTCCCCTTTTCACTAGGAGTTGCCATCGGCTCTAAAAAACTACATTTCCCAGCCTCCCGTGGCAAGGAGAGGTCATGTGACCAAGCTCTGACCAATGAGTTGTGAGCAGCTGTGTTACATAGGCTTCTGGGAAAGCGCCTTAAAAGGAAAAAGGGTGTGCCCCTCTGCTCCTTTCCTTCCTGTTGGCTGCCTGGAATGGGGATGTGATGGCTGGAGCGTCACCCTCCATATGGATCTCTGAGGATGAGGACCCAGCCCAGGGAAGCTGTAACAGATAGTGGGATGGAATAGGGCTTCCAAGGGCTCTTTGTAGGTGTCATGGCTGCCTGGGGCTGCCAGCGGCCAGATTTTCCTCACACAAAAGAAAATAATCTTTCAACTTGTGTTCTTTGGATTTTCTCTTTCATGCAGCCAAAGCCAATCCCACTAGCAGGGGACCACAGAGCGCCAGCTGTGGGCTGGGCACGGAGGGAGACGAGGAGGGCTGGGTGGTGTGGGGAGTGGCCTCATGGGGAGGGAGCTCTGCGTCTGCCTGGGCTCGGCAGTTTCCGGGCAGGAGCCTGGGGGTCAGTGTGGTGAGCAGAGCCTCCCCAGCAAGGCCCTCAGGGAGGCCTGTATTCGTCTGGGCTCATACTTGCAGGGCCTGTGCCTTGCTGGACAGGAGACTCCTTCCAGGTGATGGAAAGTACGTGGGTGTGTTCTGGGATTACAGGTGGATGCGACTGCAGCCAGGACTGGTCCTCGGAGCTCGAGGAGGGGCCACCCCTCGGTGCACTCGGATCCCAGGACTGAGACAGCCCTTCCTGGCACTGACAGCGAAGTCAGCCCCCCCGTGGGGCAGGGGCAGCGCTGAGGAATCCGGAAAACCACCACTCCCCCCTGCCTCTAGCTCGGTCCTGGCGCGCTGGAGACGCGGTACCTGGGGGTCTGCCTCGTCCTCTGCCTCTGAGGGCGGTGGAGCAGCAGACTCCACTGGGCTCAGCAGGTGGGCTTAGGGGAAGCAGGGGCTCCCTGGAGCACAGACCCCACACCCTCTAGGTTGATAGGCTTGCCTCCTCTGGCCTGTCCTCCCGGCTCGGGAGAAGCGGAGGCTGTGGCTTCCAGCTTTGGCAGCCCCTGAGCCCACTTGGGCTAAGTTCACCGCGATGCTGTGATTTGATTTTAGGCCAAGAGCCTTCTGGAACTTTCTGGAGCTCTGGGTCTCCTCCGTCAGCTGCCTACACCCTGGGTGCCCAGGCCTCAGTGGTGAGACCAGGGGTGTCCCCACCTCCTCTCCCCTCTCCCGTTAGATTCAGCAGATTTGAGCCCCACTCCTGGGGCATGCTGAGCTCCGCCAGTGGGAGAGCCCCCCTCTTGGGGCTGACAGACAGTCAGTCAGCAGGGTTACTTAGCAGAAAATCTCCTGGTGCCGGCGCTGTGCAGGTGGGCCGCAGGGGCGGGGGGGGGGGGCGCCAGGGGGGGTGGAGCCTGGGGCGTGGTGGGCAGGGTGGTCCCAGCTGCCCCTCAGCCGCCCTTTACCCACTAGTGGCGGTGAAGCCAGTGGGGGGAGGGCGCTCTCCTCACTCCTACCCAGGCAGGTGGGGGATCGCTGCCGCCCACCCCCACAGCGCCTTCTCGCTCTCAGCTCCAGCCTCAGCCCCCAGCCCTACCCAAAGCGGACCGTGGCGGGCTGCCTGGCGCAGGGAAAAGTTGGGAGAGCTCAGCCGACTCCTTGCACGCGCAGGGGGGTGCTCGCCTGGACACGCGGCCGCCGCGCCCTGGCTCCCTCTGCGGCGCTGGGCTCGGCGCGGACCAGCCCCACGGGCCCCACGGCGCCCCGGGTCCTGCCGCCCCTGCGAGCCCTTTCGCAGTCCAGGCAGGCCGGCGGCCTGCGGCCCCGTAGCCTCGGCTCTCGCGTCGGGCAGCCACCCGCCGGGGGGCCGCCGCCTCTAGCCTCCCCGCGTGTCTCCGGGGCTCCAGGAGCCCGCGTGGGGACCGCGACTGGAGGGGAACCCGCCAGTCGTTGGAGGAGAGGTGGCCGCGCCGGGCTGGAGCGCTGGACTCGCGCGGGCCGGGCTTGCGGTCCAGCTCGGCGCTCTCGGGCAAGTGTCTTGAGCCCGGCGCGTCCCAGCTTTTTCCTCCGCTGGGAAGCGACGGGAGCTCGTCCCCGCGGGGCCGGGGGAGGATGCGCCCAACACCCGCGGCCCCCGCCCCGCCCGGCTCCGTCCCGCCGGGCTTCCCGCACCCCTAAGGGCCCCCCAAGGCTCCACGGAGGTGGAAGGGGGGCGTCCCCGAAGCTAGAGGATCCGGGGTGGGGGAAGGGGAGACGCGGGGACGCGGGACTCTGGGACAGTAGCCTCAGTTGGCCAGCACCAAGCGCGCGCCCGTGGCGGAACCCGGACGCCATCCGACCGCAGAGTTTGGCCACGGGACACCACGCCCGCGGGGAAACCGAGGCCTGAACGCAGCGCCTGGCGCAAGAGCCCCCGAGGCGCCTCGGTCGCGCCCAGTACGCACCGACGGGACCGGACGGGACCGGACGGGACCGGCGGAAGGCAGCGCGGGAGCCTGAGGGACGCGGGTTCGGCCTCCTGCGGTTTATTGATTGAGTCAAGTTCAGCAAAGTGCTTCCGAGCGGGCCGAGCCCGGCCCCGACGCGAACAGTCGTTTATAAATTTAAAACTCTCCTGTAGCAACGGGCTATGTACAGAGTCCACGACCGAGGCCTTGCACGAGCGCGGCGGCGGGCGCCTCCGGGTCCCCGTCCGCCGCCGCGCTCACAGGTGCGGCGCGTAGAAGGCGGGCGCGCCGTAGGTCTGCGAGCCCAGCACGAAGGGCGACAGCACCGCCGGGCTCGACAGGAAGGGCAGCTGCGCGGCGCACACCAGGCCGCCGGGGCCGTGCGCCGGGTACCCGGCCGGGCCGTGCATGGCGAGCGGCGCGCCCATGGGCGGCGACGGGCTGAGCGGGCTGAGGCCGCCCGGCGGGACCCGGAGGCGCCCGCCGCCGCGCTCGTTCGTGCCATGAGAAT
>NW_024412376.1:168343477-168366370 GCF_014898765.1 Herpailurus yagouaroundi | reverse complement strand
CGTTAGCGCGCGCGCCTAATTGGCTGCGAACGGCCCCGGGCGGAGGAGGCGGGCCCCGCGCGGGACACACGGACGGAGCCCCGGGCCCGACCGACAGACGCGCAGCCCGGAGCCCGAGTGCGGGCCGCGAGCGGCTGTCGCGGTCAGCGGCGCGTCGCCGCGCCTCCGCTCGTCCAGAAACGGTGCGCCTGCCTCCTGGGCGAAGGGGGAGGAGCCGCCCTGGCTTTTAAATAATTGCGGGATCGGTCGGCGGAGGGGCCGCGGAGGCCCCGGGGCGCGCGGGCGGGCGAGCGCGAAGACTCGGCCGGGACATCCCGGCGCGGGACGCGGCGGGCAGGCGGCCTCTCGTCCGGCTCCGGGGCGCGCAGTCCCGGCGCAACCGCGGTCCCCGAGGCCCCGGCGTCCCTCCGCGGCTGGGGCAGGGGGTGGGGGTGGGGTGTCCCCGGAGGCAGACTCTCGGCGTCTTCCGCGCGTCTCCGGCCCCCTCCCTCTCCTTCGGTGGACCTCGCTCCCGCCTCTCCCGGTCGCTCGTCTCGGGGTCGGCTCTCGAGTCTCTGGGTCTCCCTGGCTCAGGGTCTCTGTCCCTCCGGCCCCTCCCGCTCCCGCCCCCTTCGCGTCGTCAAACTAGGGCCCGGCCTCGTGTCCCCGCGAGGGGCGGGGCCGGCGGCCCCTGGGTCGCTCATTAGAAGTGGGATCGAAAATGAGGGAGGCCGGACGGCTCTCCCGCCCCCGCCCCCCCCAAATGGGGACGGAAGAATCGTAGAAACGGCAGGCGGCCTACATAAGAATCGATACCCTTCAAGTAAGGGGGCATCGTGCGGCAAACTCCTCCACCCCCCGCGCCCGGAGAAACCAGAAGCCCCGCGGGCCGGGGCTGTGTTTGCGCGTCTTCACCCACAGCTGCCACGTGTGCACCACCGGGCCCTGCGGCCCTCGGAAGGACCGGCCAGCGTCGGCGTCCGAGGGTAAGACCGCTGCTGCCCCTCGGCGGCGCCCTCCCCCCTCCTCCCGCCGCAGAGCCCGCGAGCTCCTCGGCCGTCGCGTCGCCGGTGGGACCCAGGTGGGAGCGGGCGGTGGGAGCGCGCGTGCGAGGGTCTGCGGGGTGTGAGGCTGTGTGTGACGGGCGTGAGTGTGCGCGCGGGCGTGTGCACGAGCGGTGTGCGCGCCACCTCACACTGCGGTCCCCGGAGCCTGCTCCGCGCACAAGGACGGGTCCTTTGCAATTACCGCGGGCAATGATCCTTTGGAAGCAGAAATTAAAAGTTGGGAGAAATAATGGGGGACCAATCGGCTGTAATTTGGGCCCAGCTCGGACATGCTGAGCCTCAGGGAGGCTGGGACTGGGGGGAGGCAAGGGCTCCCCCCTCCCCTCCCTCCCCTCCCCTCCCCTCCCCTCCCCCGCGTGCTGGTCCATCCCGAGATTCTAATCAGACCCACAACACTGTGTCCTTCCTTGCCAGGACTTGATTATTCTTTATCTTTAAATTATAAATCACCTCTGGGGGAAGGAGGGTGGATAATCTCTCATCACAGGGAGGTAATTATTTCCTTCCCGCCCCCACCTTCCTGGTGGGACTCTTAGGCTCTCTCTACCCCTCCCCCAGCTAAGTTTGAATATAGATGTGCACACACACACACACACACACACACACACACACTCATTCAGCAGCAGGCACCACATACAGTCGCAGATTCATTCATGAGCACCTGGGCACACCATCTCAGGCGCATGACCCACTAATGCACTCACGTCCCTGCAGCCAACCTCACCAGTGCCCACCAGCTCTGCACTGGTCTCGGTCCCCTCTTTAACGCTTTCCGTGAGGAGGGCACCCAGGGCCTCTGCCTGGCCAGTCCCTGAGCTGCCACTGCTCCCGCCCCGCCCCCCCCCCGCCCCCCCCCCCAGCCCGGCACAGCATGAAGTGCCCTAGGGGCGGGTCCCAACTACAGACCTCTGACCTGGCTCTACCCCTCATGTGCGTGCTCACACTCCATGCCACACAGCATCTGTCCCCTAGCTACTGCAGGTCACCAGGGAGGCACAAACATGGCTGTCACAACCCCCACACCCTGCCGGGTGGGCAGGGTGTGGACGTGGGTCTGCTCTCACCCCCGTTATACACACTGGGCACCTGCAAGTGAGGAAGAGAGATGTGAGGCGTCTCGCTACAACGTTCATTCAACACAAACACACGTAAGATGACGTTTTATGTCATGGAGATGCAGTACAATGTATGGTGAGTATCACTAAAGCATAGTTGAGGGAACACAGTATATTAAATATGATATGTAATAGGCATAATCAAATAACATATTGTAATATACAACCAAGCACATCCACACACTCAGCACAGCAGGAAGTGCTCCCTGCCCAGAGGCGAGGGCTGGCTCAGGGCTGAGTGTTACTGGGACAAAAGTGCTGTGAGTGTCCTGGAGTCTGGAGGTGCCAAGACTCCCTCCTTGGTCCTCCTCTCCCTCTCTCTTCCGTGCTGTCAACAGTCTAATGGGAGCTGCAGTGGTCTGAGTAATGAACTGCAAAGTCTGGCCCAGGGGAGCAGGGGGAGGGCAATGGGGTGTGAGGAGAGGCCTCCAGAGCTCCCTAGGCAACCTCGGGTCATGTTCCCATGCGAAGGGGGCTGCTGTGTGAGGCCAAGGCTCAGGGAGATCCTAGCATCCTCTCTTGCCCTCCCCCTCCCCCATCTCTTAAGAAATAACCCCGTTCACGGGGATGCACAGCACCCACCCACCCTACTCTCTCAGATACCCGGAACAACCCTCCCCTCCCCCCAACTTCAACTCGGAGCGTCTAGGGCTAGCTATAAAGACGTCCTTTTGCTCCTAATCACAATTGATTGTCAATTAGACCCTCATTTGTGCAATCTTTGCCCATCTGCCATATCGGGTTATCTCCAAGCCACCAGCTTCCCTTGCAGGGCCCCAGGTGGGCACTGACAGGTGAAATCAGTGCCTGAGATAGGGATGCCTCTGCCTACCCGGTGGACAGGAGACACCCCTTCATTGCTAAGCCTCCACTCACCGCACATCAGTCAGGACCAGATGGGGTCATTGGCAGGCTGGGGTGGGGGGTGTGCACCAAGACAGTGACCGACGCGGAACAAGTGTAGCAATCTGGGGGAGGGACTGGGGCTGCAAGGTTTTAGAAGTGGCCCAGGGAACAGTAGTGGGTGGGGACTGAGGTTATGCAGAAGAGGAAGGGGAGGTGTTGGAGGGAGAGATACAGGGAGGGCTGAGCTTCCAGCCGTACCCTCTCCCCAACACCAGAGTTTTTGGGAGTGTGGGGTGCACAAGAGCAGGTGGGACACCCCACCACTAACATATGTGCCTATGAACCCCCTACTCAGTGTCTCCACCTGTCATTTGTAGGGGGTTGGATTCTATGTGATTTTTACACCTTCCCCTTGGGAGTCGACTAACAACACAGTCACAGCCTTCGTGTACATGGGGGTGGGGGGTCCTCCCTTCTCTTGCTGGAGAAGCTTTATCGGGCAGGATGGAGGGGCAGCAACGTTCAGGGGTCTACAGGGGCACATGGATGGATGACCCCGCTTTGTACAACGTTTCATGCAAAGCATACCCCCACCCCAGACTGCCCAGGGTCCTCCCAACATCGCTGTGAAATATGCAGGGAAGGCATTATCACCTCCATCTACACATTAGTGTTCTGACTCCTCGAGTCCATGCCGAGTCCCGCTGATGAGCTGGTGTCTCTGAATAGGCCAACCTCCTGTGCGCCTGTGGGGAGGATGCAGGAGGCAGAGGAGGAGGATGAGAACAAGAGGCTTTTAAGCTCCCTCCTCGTGGAGAGGCGAGAGGTAAGAGGATTCTGCACCCCCTCTGCTCCTCGGGGAACAATTTTGCTCACCCCGAGTTTGAAAAACGAGAGGGGAACTTTCTAGTTATTGATTTCTTTATTCATCTTCTTTAAGATATACCTCTCCTGGGGTCTCCTGACTTCTCGAGCAAGGGTACGCCACACTCAACAGCAGAGAAGAAGAGACGGAAACACGGGCGTTTGCCTGCGCCCTACGGACCGCGCAGCCGCGGCACCGAGGGCGTCTTCAGACCCACAGACAGAGCCAAAGCACGTCAGCACCACGGACAGCGCACCCGCCGCCGGGCGCCCCCCCCACCCCGCGCGCTCGAGCGTTCAGCACCGCGGACAGCGCAAACTGCCACCCACGGCTAAGCTCTCCTCGGTTGTCCGCCTGCTGTAACATCTGTGCCCCGAGCTTGGCTCGCTTCCCTGGACTCTAGGACATCCCACCGGAGGACGAGGGCGGCAGGCTGTGTGTGTGGTGTGGCGTCCGGGCACAGTGCGTGCTACCCCCCAGCCCATTCACATTGGCCAAGCCAGGGCCAACCAAAGGGTAGGGATTTTTACAAGGTTTTCACTGTCCAGGTTTGAATGCTTCTATTTCTAAGCTGCATGAGTTCAAAGATGAAAAGCACGTAGCACTGGTCCTGGATCATGGCAAAGAGTCAGTCAAATGCAAAGGTGAGGTTTAAACCCTTTAAAACAAAGACAAAATCCTGAATCATCAAAACTGAAAGTGGCTCTCGGGCTGTGCAGTCAAGGGTGCTGTGGAGGGAGGGGGGGGGAGGCTGTGCAGTCAAGGGTGCTGTGCCAGGGCACCCAACTCCCACATCAGCACTGAGGAGGTGGTGGCCAGCTTCCTCCCTTGGCCACGGAGGACATCCTAGCTCCGAAGAGTTTTCCGACCAGAAGGTAGGGCAGCAGTGGGGATTACCACCTCACACGTGGGCAAACTGAGGATGAAGACAATTGATCACATGCTCCAATGTCACCCAGCCCGTATGTGGTGGAACTTTGATGTGGATGCGAGTCCTACTGATGCAAAGTGACATAATCAGCTACCAGATGCCAAAGGGAAGGTAGTCCAGGTGGGGTGCCCCGAGGGGTCCTTGCCGCTGCAGGCTCTCTCTAGAATGGCCCTTTTTGCCCTTGGTCTTTCCAGCTGCTTTGCTTGCCTGCCACTGGTCCACCTCACCAGGGCGACAAGGATGTCCAGGTTCAGTCCTGCCCAGAACAGCCACCTTGTGTCCCTGACCTACAGAGTTCTGTTAGTACCCAGGGCTCCAAGCGCAGGCATTCTCGCCATCAGTAATCACCACAACAGTTTGGGCTTTCTATAGATTTTTTCCCCGGGGGAATACCCTAAGCCTCCCTGTTTGAGGTGGGCGGTCAGAAGACCCCTTGTGAGTAGGGGGTCTGGGGATGCCTTGGGCGTGTGGTGTCAGAGTCTCCTGCTGATGAATGCCCTCACCCCTCACTGCCCTTGCCACAGCCTAGCCCTCCGGTCTGTTCTCCATCATCCTAAAGCACAAATCAAATCACATGCCTCTTCCAGAAACACCTGAAGGCTGCCAGGGTCTAGGGCCGGCCTCTGGGCTCTGCAGCCCGGCATTAAGGACTTCCTCCCTGGACCCCGTAGGCTGGCCTGCACAGTCCCTAAACCTGTGCCCTGTGCCCAGAGCTCCTGAGCCCAGTGGTCAACCTGGCATGTGCCTACATCTGCAGTTCCCTCTTTGACCAGTGCCCTTGGCCACTTGGCCACGTGCATCATTCCCACTTACCTTAGTGGCAGCACCACCTGGGAGCTGTCTGATTTCCCTGTGTGGAGGCAGACACCTTCCTGAGTGTCCTTCCAAAACCCGAGCTCCACTCTGTCATGTTTTAACACATCACGGGGTCTTTATCTGGTCACATGTGGCTCTGGCTCCAGACTGTGGGCTCCCGGACACTGTGTGTGTCTCACTCAGCTCTGTGTCCCCCGTCAAAGTAAAGGCGGAATGCAAAATGCAAAAAGTGATGAGGAAAATCAGAAGGCACGGTGCTGAGGGGTGGGGCAAGCACTTCAGTCCACACACTCTACTTTCACCCCCGCCGTGGTCTGACTTCCCGGTCTATCCCTGGCCCCTGTGAGTAGGGAGATGGCCCTGGCTGGGGAGTCAGGGCCCTGGCCGCCTTGGCTCTGTCCTCCACCAACAGATGGGTCTGGTGCTGATTAACTTTCTCCTTGGTGTAGTGGATGAAGGTGGTGTCCCCCGCCAGACCCCTGACCAGATCCGCACTCAGATCCCTGCTTAGATCTTTTTCCAGATCTTGTCCAGATCTCTGCCCAGATTCCCACCTGGATCCCTGCCCCTGCTGCTAGGAGTGTAAGGAGTTCCAGCTCAGACCCATGAGCTACTCAGAACTGTCCTTGGCTGATAAGAGACTCATTTCTAGAGACACCTGGGGGGACACTGTCCCTCCTTCAAGGCTAGACAGCTGTCGGGATTTACACTCCAGGGCTCCCTGCAGATCAGGCCAAGACGAGACTTCTCCAGAAGGTATCCTTGCTGTGTTCTGTCCCTGCCTTTCCTACGCTACCTCCTGGATTTCTCCTGCCTCAGTAAATCCCAGGTGCCCGAATCCATGCTTCCCGGGCTCTGCTTGGGTCTCACCAGGGGTGACAGGTTGGGATGGCATGGAGACCGACATGGGAAGTCCCTGCCCAGGGAAGAAATTGTTACCCCTGCTGTGCTGTGTGTCTCAGTGCACAGCTTACTTCTCGACCCAAGATGCGTCTGTGCACGTGGGCGCATCACAGTGATGCTTCTTGCCCCTCCCCCCTGCCCCCAGCCCCATCCAATGGGAAAAACTCTAATTAAGTCAGAAATATCACAGACTGGATAATTTTTAAAAGTTCATTTTTTTTTTATTTTGAAGGAAAGAAGAGAGAGAGAGAGAGAGAGAGAGAGAGAGAGAGAGAGAGAGAGAGAGAATCCCAAGCAGGCTCTGCACTGTCAGCACAGAGCCTGACATGGGGCTCGGAATCACAAACCGTGAGATCATGACCTGAGCCAAAATCGAGAGTCAGACACTTAAGCGACTGAGCCACCCAGGTGCCCCTGGATAGTTTAACCAGTTTTTCTTTCCCTTCATCCTCTTACTCGGTCATGGCCTTTCAATGGGGAAAGTATACCTCCCACCCACTGAAATTATACTTTGGCCACATGACCCGCAGTGGGCAGAAGGGACCAGGAGCCTGCTCTGAGCTCAGGCTTTAAGAGCATCTGTGCTTCTGCCCCTTGCAGCGTCCACTGTCCTCTGTGAAGAGATCATGCTCTGGACACTGTTGTTCCTTCAGCTGGGACCAGGAATCAAGGTCTGGAGCCCACCCAAACCCCACCTGATGAGCCCAGTGGGGGGGCACCCAATGGCAGCTGATCATGGTCCACAGGCAGGAAATGGGGATGACGGCTGTGGGCCACTGAGAGCTGTGGGGCTGTTTGTTACACGGCAGTGTTGTAGCAGAAACCGGACTGATACAAGTGGGGCCCTTAACCCACCCATGGCATCCTAGAGTGGAGAAGATGTGGCCTGAGGAGTACCCGCCCACTTGTCTGCTCAGTTCCCATCTCGCCTGGCTTACCTGCCTCGGTTTCTGTGACCAGACCTCCATATGTCCACCAGCTGACCTATCCACTGCTCGCCTATCCCACGAGCACTGGGCGACATCTCTCCAGTCACCCAGACCCAGGTACCAGTGTTTCTCCCCCCTCCCCACATCCTATGGGGGGCTCATTCCTTCACCCACCACACATTGGGCTACTCTCCATGCCACGCCTCTGACAGGGTGAGTCCGGTGGTGGGCATGGGGGCGGAAATGGGCAAGGTAGGCAGGTCTGCCTCAAGGAGGGTAGGCAGTTATCCAGTTACCGTGGAGAGCAGGCTGCCACCAGCGGTCCTTCAATTTCCACCTGATAGGCCTTGACAGGGGGCGGGAGGTCGTGAGGGTGGGTGGGAAGGTCAGGCACTTCCCTGGTCAGGAAGAGTGGACAGTGTCCTGGGAGCCGGGTCGCCCAGGGAGGAAGAAGGGAGAGGGCACCGGGAACTGGGGTGCGAGGAGAGGGCCAGGCAAGGTAAACAGAAAGTGTTCAATAAATGCATGCAGTGAAACTTCCCGCCCAGCACGTATATGCCACAGTCACCCCCGCAGGACGCACTCGGGTCGGGAGGGCATGTGGTGGGGGCAGTCACGCCGCGTAATGAGCTTAATTGAGGTTAATGCCTCTTGCACGGCTCCCTGATTATTAAATTATTATCACATGCGTGAATCCTAATTAGAAGTTTGAGTAACACTCCAAGGGAAGCCTCCGAGGAACGGAGCTCCGCTGCCCCGGCGCCCTCCCCGCTCCAGGGGGTGCTCCCCCCCCCCCCCCCCCCGCCGCAGCGGGCAGGGGGAGTGGGGGAGGGTCGAGTAGGGTGAGGGTGGGGTGAGCACGCCCCGAGGTGGGGGTGTTGAGCGCGCTCCCGGTGCCGGTGCCGGTGAGCCGCTGAACTGCGTGGGACCCGGATGGGGAGGATTGGGGGGAGACTCAGGCACGCCCCAACTGCTCCCCCCCCCCACTGAACCCCGCCCCTTGGGGGTCTTTTGCGTGTGAGAGGGTCCCTGCGGCCTGCCTGCTGGCAGTTGCCCTCCTTCCCCAAGCGAAGTTGGCGATGGGTTTGCAGCAGTGGGGGGGGGGGGGGGGGGGGGGGGGGGGGGGGGCTGGCGGTTCCACTTTCCCTCTTCCCCGGCCCACCCCCCCCCCCCCCCCGACGCCTTTTGGCACTGCGGCACCCCAGGCCCCCTCTCCAAGGTCACTCCACGGGGTCCTGGCTCCTCGTGGGCACCCCCGCGCATTCCGAGTCCCCGGACCTAACCCGGCCCCCGGGAGGCCCTCAGTGAGTGCACGCGCCGGTTGACGGTGTGCGCTCCACACGCATGTGCCCGTGTGTTCATGCGCACGTGTGGCCCTGCATGAGTCTGCTCCGTGGGGGTGTGGGGGGTGTCCACGTGACTCCGCGTGCGTGTGCCCGCTCGTGTGTGGGTCTGTGCGCCGCGTGTGCCCCGCGAGGGGCTGACTCAGTGGCCTGAGCGCCCTGTGCGCGCGGGTGGGTCTCGGGGGTCGCCAGGGCGCAGCCCGGGATGGGGGTGGGGGGTGGGGGCCACGCTGCCGGCAAAGTCAGGGCTTTGGGATCCGGGCCGAGCTGCAGCGCGCGTGGATCTTCTCCGCAGCCTCCCCGGCGCTGGACGGTCTCCGGGAAAGAGGGGTGGGGGTGGGGGGCTGCGGTGCGAGTGCAGGGTCCCCAGGGAGAGAGACAAATCAGTCGTTCCTCCCCTCCCCTTGAGAGCGGACTCGCCCCCTCCCCCCGCCTTTCCCCCTCCACTTCTCTATTTATTTTCCTCTCTGTTGCTGAAACATATTGAAGGGGAGAAAAAGGAACATTAAGATCCACTGTGAGCCGTGCGGCGGTTTAACGATTTCAAATGAGCCCCGGCTTGGGTGAGGCCCTGACAATTCCCCGTCAGGATGGCAGATGACGGCTAAAATTACCCGGAATCAATATTCTCACCGGGTGTCCCGGGCTGATAAGCGCGGCCAAGACAATGTTGACTATTAAAGTCGACAGCTTGAGATATTACACTATTAGTTATGCTATTTTTAATAATCTATAATATTTGGGCTATAATTAATTAATTATACGGGTCAGATAATATCTAGGGCTGGAATGAGGTCTGAAGGACCTATTACCGCGGTAATGAGAAAAGAGAAATCTAATCTGGGGACAGGTGCTAGGAGGGCCGGGCGGGCCTGGGACGCGGGCCTGTCCTGCTGGCCTTGCCCCCCGCCAGCCGGCTCCCTCAGAACCAGGGGTCCTCGGGGTCACACGCAGTGGGGCTGTTGGAGGATGGGGTCTCCGACCCCAGGGCCCAGCAGCTGAGGGGTGTTTGCACGTCCTGCTGGAGGCGGGCACCCTGCCTGGTCCCCGGGCGCCCCCCCCCTTCCCATCTTTCTCTGCGGTGAGGGGCCCCCTGCTTCCCGACACCCAGGGCGTGCATGCCAAGGCTCACCTCACCCGCTCCAGCGTCTTCCAGACGACGCACAGAGAACAAAACCCAAACCCGTGGCCTTGGTCACAGACGCTCGGCCCGCGTCCCCCTCCTCGCTGGGCTCGGCACACCCCCGTCAGGCCGCCGGCCGCTGCTGGGCCCCGAGCCGCGCTCGCCACGGCCTCTGCACCGGCGGTCGCCTGGTTCCGACTGCCCGGCTTCGCACCGACACTCGTTTCTGCTCCGGCAGCACCCCCTAAAGGCCCCGGCTCAGCTCTTCCCCGAGACTGCCCAAAGGGCTTGATGTATTTGTTTGCTGGCGGAATGGAGGTATGACAGACACCGGTTCTGCTGCTCCGGAGGGGAGTGACCTTCGGGGAAAAACCAAGACAGAGGCAGTCGCCTGGAGTGAGCTCCAGCAGGGTGACGGCAGGCCCCGTGCCTGGGTGCGTCCCCCACAGCAGCTGCTGGGCGATGTGCTGCCTCTCCTTGGCCTTGTGGTGCTGCAGGGAGCCTTGCTCTGGGAGGTCAGCCCTGGGGGACACGGCCCTCCCCCACTGGGCTGCTCCACTAAAACCACAGAATGAGCTGGTTCTCAGGAGTCGGGCCCTGAGAGGGTGGCCCCGGGAGGCGTGCGGCTGGGTGCCCACACGTGTCCTAGAAAACAGGGTCAGGCTGTGGCTCGGAGCCCAGTGTTCTCTGTCCAGCGGCCTCGGACCCACAAGGAGTCTGGGTACCTTGACCCTCCGTGAACTTCCTGACCTCTGCAGGGCTGTTGCCTTTGCAAGTCGGTGTCTCCCCTTTGCGGTCAGTTGGCCCCTCGGCTCTGCCCAGATGGCCCCGCTCCTGTCCCCCACCGGCCGCCCACTTTACTGGGCACGGGTGGAGGCCGTACCGTTTGCGGGACAAATATCCCGCCTCCCCAGAGCCACACAGCCCCAGGGCCTGGTGAGCACGGGAGCTCAGGCGGCACTTGGCACAGGCCAGCCGGGGTGGCAGGGGGCAGGAGCCCTGGCGCGGGGGCTGTGGCCCCGGCCGTGGGAGGGATGCCACGTGGGCTCCCTGCGGACCCAGACCCGCCCCGCCTGGGGGCCCGGGAAGGATCCTGCTGCCCCCCGTGTTCTTTTCTGCTGACAAAAGTAAGCCGCGCTCCTGGAGAAGGCGCAGGGAGCCGGAGCATGTTCTGGAACCCGCAGCACAGCAGGACCTCGGCGTACATCCTGCCGCTTCCCTTTTACCATGTTTCCTGCTCTTTGAAGACGTGCTCGTGGGCGCTGTGCATGCAGCTTTGGTCTCGGCTCCCCGACCCCACTTCACACACGGTCCCTACTTGCCGTGGCTGCTCACCTCGAGGGGCCCGGGCTGGCCACCCCTCAGTTAGCTTCCTGCTACTCTGAACACGTTGCTGTGTGGACCCTTGTTTGGACTTTCCTCCCCTCTTTAGGGGAAAACAGACGTGAGTCCCTGGGTTCACGGGCAGGAGCGACTCAACGAGCTGGGACACACATCGTTTAGAGCCAACCCTTCCACACACACAGGGGGCAAACCCTCTCCCCGGAACGTGCTGGTGAGGATGCAAGTTTTCCTTGATGAAATGCTGGTCGTGTGTGTTTTTAATGGCCTTTGTCCCTTTTCCATTCGTCCAAGTGTTGGGGTTGTTGTAATAGATTAAAAAACCTTTTATTATAGACTATGTCGAGTCTACACAGAAGCGCAGAGAAGAGCCAGAGGCACCCAGCACTCGGGCCCAGCAGGCGTCACAAGACCCCACTTCTCTCTCTGGGACGTTTTAAAGCGCATCTGCGCACACCAAGTGTCTTTGCCTGTAACCATTTCAGTCGATGAGAGGAGATGAAGTGCGTACAGGTTGGAAAGGAAAAACTCAAACCGCCTCTGCCCTGTGCAGACCTAGGAGCCATTCCCAGGGCCACTTGGGGAGGTCAGATGACCTACAAAAGGTTGAATTCCTATGTACCAGCAATCGATAACTTGAGGCTGAAATTAATTTTTTTTTTTTTTTTTTTTTTTACAATATCTCCAGGTTCAGGAAGTTCCTTCCTAATCCCGGTTTTCTGAGAGTTTTTATCACGAACAGATGATTTTATCAAGTGCTTTCTCTGCATCTCCTGAATGCCCTGTGGTTTCCTGTCATCTGTTAGTGTGGCTGGCAGGGTGGTCAGTGACGCAATGCCAGGCCCCTCTTGCATTGTGGGAAGGAATGGTGCTCGGTCGTGATGTTTTTATTCTTTTTGTATGTTGCCGGATTCGATTTGCTAGCATTTTATTGAAGATTTTGCATAGATGTTCATGGTTCGGTAGCTTCTTGTCCTATCTTTGTCTCTTGTTGGAGTTGGAGAACACTGGCCTCATAAAGTGGGAAAATATTATCTCCTCTGTTTTATTAAAACATTTTAAAAACCTTTTTTTAAGTTTATTTTTGAGAGACAGAGAGTGTGAGCGGGGGAGGGGGAGGGAGGGAGGGAGAGAGAGAATCCCAAGCAGGCTCTGCACTGTCAACACAGAGCCTGATGTGGGGCTCGAATTCACAAACCAAATCACAACCTGAGCTGAAATCAAGAGTCGGAGGCTTAACCTACTGAGCCACCCAGATGTTCCCCCCCCCCCGATTTTTTAAATGTTTATTTATTAAAAAATTTTTTTAAACGTTTATTTATTTTTGAGACAGAGAGAGAGTATGAACGGGGGAGGGTCAGAGAGAGAGTCAGAATCTGAAACAGGCGCCAGGCTCTGAGCGGTCAGCACAGGGCCCGACGCGGGGCTCGAACTCACAGACCACGAGATCATGACCTGAGCTGAAGTCGGCCGCTTAACCGACTGAGCCACCCAGGCGCCCCAATGTTTATTTATTTTTCAGAGAGAGAGAGAGTGCAAGCAGGGGAGGGGCAGAGAGGGAGACACAGAATCCGAAGCAGGCTCCAGGCTCGAGCTGTCAGCACAGAGCCCGACGTGGGGCTCAAGCCCATGCATCGTGAGATAGTGACCTGAGGCAAAGTTGGACGCTTAACTGACTGAACCACCAAGGTGCCCCCCTTCTACTTTCTTGAAAAGATTATGTAGAGTTGTTGTTGTTGTTGTTGTTGTTGTTTAATTATTAGCTATTTTTTACAATTTGCCAGTGAAACGCTCCGGGTTTGGAGTTTTCTTCCTTGAAAGGTTATTTACTGTGAATTCAATTGCTTTTGTAGATAGAGGGTTGTCGGGTTGTTAGTTCTTCTTGGGCAAGTTTTGATAGCTTGTGGATTTCAGGGACTTGGCCGATCCGTTGAGATTGCGGAATCTGAATCTGTGTAGATCCTACTCTTCCTTTTAACATCCGTGGGCTCTGTCGTGATAACCTTGTCTTTACTCCTGTTATTGGTAATTTGTTTCTTCTCTTTTTTCTTCATCAGCCTGGCTGCAGGTTTATCTTTGTAATACTTTTCCAGAAAGCCATCTCTTACTTCATTGATTTTGTGTAAATTTTTTCTGTTTTTAATTTTACTGATTTGGGCTTCATCCTTATGATTTACTTTTTTTCTGGTTGTTTTGGGTTTCTTCTTTTGCTAGTTCACTCAGGAGGAAGCTTGGATTATTCTCTTCCCGTATAAACATTTAATGCTATGAATTTCCCTCTAAGCCCTGCTTTAACTGCATTCCACAAATAATTTTGATACTGAAACTTTTCATTTACTTCAAATGTTTTCTAATTTCCCCGGAGGCATTTTCTTTGATCCCTGTGTGATTTACAAGGGCATTAACGTCTGAGCCTCTGGGGTTTTCAAGACACCCTTCTGTATTGATTTCTACTTTAATTCCACTGTGGTCAGGCACATACTTTGCGTACATTGAATTCTTTTAAGTTTGTTAGGTTGGTTTTATAACCCGGGATCTGATCTTTCTGGAGAATGTTCCGTGCACATGTGTAAAGGATAATGTCATTTAGGACCAGTCCATTATTGGCGCTCAGTTCTACCTCCTGAGCTGATCTGCTTGTACTTGTTCTGTTGACACACAGGGAGAACGGTTGAGGTCACAACCATCATTGTGAATTTATCTCAACTTTCAGTTCTATCCGTTTTTGCTTCATGTATTGTGAAAGTCTTTTGTTTGGTGAATGCACATTTACGTGTGTTTTTCTTAAGTTTATTTATTTATTTTGAGAGAGAGAGAGAGCCGAAGCAGGGGAGGGGCAAAGAGAGAGGGAAGGAGAATCCCAAGCAGGCTCCACACTGTCAGCACAAAGCCTGAGGTGGGGCTTGAACTCACAAACGGTGAGATCATGACCTGAGCCGAAATCCAGAGTCAGACGCTTAACCGAGCCACCCAGACAGCCCACATTTAGGTTTCTGTCTACTTGGTAAATTGATCCTTTTATCATTATGTACTGTCCACTTACCCCTGGTCATTTTCCTTCATTTGATGGTAGTGTAGCCACTTCAGCTCTCTTCCGATTAGTGTTTCCACAGTCTATCCTTTTACACCCTTTAACGTTTAATTTACCTATACAGTTATATTTAAAGCAGATTTGTATAGACAGCATGTTGGATTTTTCTCAGTCTGGTGTAATGATCTCTGTCTTTTAATTGGTGGTTTAGATTATTGATATATATTTTTTTAACATTTATTTATTTCTGAGACAGAGAGAGAGACAGAGCATGAACGGGGGAGGGGCAGAGAGAGAGGGAGACACAGAATCGGAAGCAGGCTCCAGGCTCTGAGCCATCAGACCAGAGCCTGACGCGGGGCTTGAACTCACGGACCGCGAGATCGTGACCTGGCTGAAGTCGGACGCTTAACCGACTGTGCCACCCAGGCACCCCTAGATTATTGATATTTAATATAATTATTTATATGTTTGGATTTGGGTCTAACACTGTACTATTTTTGCCTGTTCATCTCATCTCTCTCTTTTTTATTATTTTAGAGAGAGAGAATGCAAACGGGCACAGGGAGAGAGAGAGAGAGAGAGAGAGAGAGAGAGAGAGAAAATCTTAAGCAGGCTCCACACTCAGTTTGGAGCCCAATGACAGGCTCGATCTTATGACCCTTACGACCCTTACGACTAAGAAACTACCACCAAATCTGAGATCATGAAAGTTTACCCCTATGTTTTTTCCTAAGAGTTTTATAGTTTTGGTTCTCACGTGGTCTTTGATCCATGTGGAGTTAATTTTTGTATATGGTCTGAAGGGAGGGTCAAGCTTCATTCTTTTGCATGTGGACACTGGTTTTCCCAGCAGCACTCGTTAAGAAGACCATCTTTTACCCTTTGAATGGTCTTGGGAACGCTTGTCAAAAATCAGCTGACCATAGACACATATTCTATTTCTGGACTTTGTCCTAGTCCATTGATCTCTGTCAACCCTCACGCCCATTCTGTACCGTCTTTTTTTTTTTTTTTCAACATTTATTTATTATTTTTGGGACAGAGAGAGACAGAGCATGAATGGGGGAGGGGCAGAGAGAGAGGGAGACACAGAATCGGAAACAGGCTCCAGGCTCTGAGCCATCAGCCCAGAGCCTGACGCGGGGCTCGAACTCACGGACTGCGAGATCGTGACCTGGCTGAAGTCGGACGCTTAACCGACTGCGCCACCCAGGCGCCCCCATTCTGTACTGTCTTGATCACCATTGCTTTGTAGTGAGTTCTGAAATTTTACTCTTCTTTTTTCAGGATTGTTTTGGCTACTCTAGGTCTCTTGCAATTCCATGAGAATTTTGGAGTCAGCTTGTCAATTTGTGCAAAGAAGCCAGCTTGGATTCTGAAAGGGGTTGACTGAATCTGAGGATTAATCTGGGGAGTATTATCATCTTAAAACAATATTTAGTCTTTGACTCCATGAACACAAGATATCTTTCCATTTATTTAGGTCTTTAATTTCAGTAAGTTTTTTGTGGTGCTCAGTGTACCAGTGTTTCACCTCTTTGGTTAAATTTATTCCTAAGTATTGTATTCTCTTTGATGCTACTGTAAATGGAATTGTCTTCTTAACTTTATTTTTAGATGGTTTATTCAGATTATAGTTTTAAACCTTATTCCTTTGATTTGCAATTTCACCTCATTTTTCCTCTCATGCTAAAAATCTTGTTTCCTAAGGACCGTAACTTAATTACTCACATGCTTCATACTATGATGTGTCTGCAATCATTTCAAAATAATAATGCCAGTGTTTCTGTTAGCAATAGGATCCCCAAGTGCCGTTCAAGATTTCTTTATGCAAGATTTCTTTATGCAAGATTTCTTTATGCAAGATTTCTTTATGCAAGATTTCTTTATTCTTTTTTGTTTGTCCTTAGAATAAGTCTTGCTTGGCATATCAATACAAATACTGTACATTAACTGTCACTAGAAGTAACTCTTTTTTCTGTGTGGTAAGTTCATTAGTTCCAATTTGCTTTTCAATTTTTGTGGATTGATTCTCTCCTTTGTTACATAAACTTTCTTCTTATTATTAAAAAAAATTTCTTTACATGTATTTATTTTTGAGAGACAGAGAGACAGAGCACAAGTGGGGACGGGCAGAGAGAGAGAGGGAGACACAGAATCTGAAGCAGGCTCCAGGCTCCGAGCTGTCAGCCCAGAGCCTGACGCGGGACTCGAACTCACCAACTGTGAGATTGTGACCTGAGCCAAAGTTGGACGCTCAACCAAATGAGCTACCCAAGCGCTCCTAAACTTTCTTAGTATTAAAGGCCTTGCAGGGCTCCAGCGCCACAATTACGTGACAGATTATACGACTTCACGGGTGTCCTCGTCCTACCCTCCTCCCTGTCCCGCACCGACCCGTGTCACATAGAGTGGCTCACCCTCACACCCTCTCCCTTCCCACAGCGAGGCCCCTGCTCGGCGGGGTCCCCCAGGGTCAGTGGGACAGCACCCTTGTGTTTGGCTTTTACATGATGCCCCAGGCCCGTTCACCCTGACCACAGGCCCACGCTTGAAGGCTACTGCCTCCCTTGCTCCTCGAAGTCGGTGATGGAAGCCACCAGAAAATCACAGTAAGGATGCCGATGTTACTACCATAGTAGCAGCCGCCACCACTTGGCACGCGGGGCCGCCCCATGGTGCCGTCCTGACCCCCTCTGTTCACACGATCGTACGGTTTCCTGGTCAGAAGTCCATCCTCAAGGCAGTGCTTTCGGGCCATTCGCTCATTCCCTTGACGAACGTTCTGGACCCTGCTGGGCCTGGGCGCAGAGATGACTAGACCCCTGAGGGGCTCGGCCGAGGCCCGTGGCCTGTGCCCAACTCCTGCTGTCCTTCGTCCTGTGTCTGTGGGTTGGGGTCCTGCTGGAAAGCAGACTGTGGGGGACTCAAAGGGAGCGGAGGGGTCACTGCAGGGGGGGCCTGGGACGGGTGGTCTGACAACCCAGGCCCGTCACCTCTCCCTCCTCCAGCGTCTTCTCCCTTGGCAGAGAGGCCCTGAGGCTGTGCCGGATTTCCGGGCGAGGCCTGGAAAGGAAGGGGCTTCCGCCCTGACCCAGCCACCTGGCCACCCACAGGGCGAGTGAGGGCTCTGGATCCACTTGAATGTGGGCTCTGGATCCGCTTGAATGTTTCTGCCTCGTCTTTGAGGTGTTTCTGCTTGTAGAGCTGGCTGGGACCAGCAGCCCTTTAATGAGTGGGACCCGTGGCAATCAGTTTGCCAATCTAAAAGTCAGCGTGGGGCAACCTGTGTGCCGGGCGGTTGCAGAATGGGAAGCTTAGCTCTGGTGGGTTTTTCGGAAGCATTTGTGACATCACCTTGGACCTGCCTTCGGCTGGCTCCCTTCAACCCTGACGACCTTCACTTCTAATGGGCCCAGTGGCCTCTTCTCAGCTCCGTCAGGCTAACCATGTGCTTCAGAGGGCCCGGAGCGGCTGGTGCGTGTGGGCACATTCCCAGTAAGGGCAAGAGCAGGGTGCCCGCCCCTCACTGAGCAGCACTGGGCCACAGGCCCAGCAGACCCTCGGAGGAGGGTGTGAATGGCTGTGATGTTGGCCTTGCTGTCCTTCTGGGTACCCAGGGGCCTGGCAAGTCCTCGAGTGTCCATCTGTGGGGCCGCCCTGGTCATGTGTGCACACATGGTGCGGAACCTCTGGCCAAAGGCGGTCCCCAGTGTCCATCTACTGGCCTTGGAGCGGGGGCCCGAGCCTGGCCTGTGTGGACCAAGGGGAGATGCTTGGGGAGGCTGCCAGTGAGTGGCCACGAGGGGAGGAGGGGCGCCGGTGCAGCTCATGGCCTGGGGGGCGGGGTGGGCCTGCTGGGTAGAAGGGGGGGGTGGGGGAGGGGTGTGTCTGGCCACTCCCCCAGTCTCCCTTTCAGTAGGAAGCATAAGCCTCATGCAGGGCCCAGCCCAGGGGAAGGGCCCTGTCTGAACTTGGGCGAGAGCCCGTGGAGGCCCCGGCCTTTTCCTGGGATAGGGAGGGGAGGAGGACACGAGGGGGTCTGTTGACAGTTGGATTTTGTCACATGCGCCGTTTTGCGCAGCCAGAGGACTCGCTGGGCAGGCAGCTGGATTCAGGGGCCCGGGTCGGGAGAGGACACGGGCTGAGACAGAAACGGGGTGTCGCAGTGCTGCGTCCCGAGGGGGCGGGCAGAGGGGCCACGGCACTAGAGGCCACGCTGTCCTGCCAGCTGCTGCGGCGAGGCCCTGACTCCTCCGGTGGCATGCTCACCACGTGTGCACGGCATCCGGGGGCCCCCCTCTGAGCGCATACCCCGTGCTCCCTCACCGTCTTCCCGGCCAGGCCCAGATTTAGGTGGTGGCTGCTGAGCTTGGAGGGCTCCCGGGAGGTGACCGCTCTGGAATCCAGGGAAGGTGACTCAGGCCGGAGCTGGTGTCTGGCCGCGAGGTGACATAAGTGACACCTGCAGTCTGACCCCGGGGTCTGGGGAGGAGAGTCACTGATGACCTTGGACAATCCTGGGGTTGCGGGGGAGGACACCAAAGCCTGCCTCGCTGGCGCAGAAGGGAAGGAGAAGGTGGGCTGACGGCCTGGGGGTCTGCTGAGAAGGGGGCCCGGCGGCCTGGAGCACCTCCTGGTTGCTGCCTTGGGCCCTTGCGGCCCCCCGTTGGGGGCTGTTGTTTACAGCCTGTATCTGGGCCCCAGGCAAGTCCCCATCGGTCCTGTTCTCCCCTGCAACAACCCCTGTGCGCCCCCGCCCCCCCACCCCCAGGGAGCTCTGCCTGTGACGGCGGCTGGACGAGGAGGCACCTCAAGCACACACCTGCCCAGGTCCTGTCCTGCTGGTGTCACACACCCGCCCGGGTCCTGCTGGCATGTCCTTAGCGGGTGTTGTCACATCTGTCATCAGGGGACCTCAAGTAAAGGAGGTGGCCCCAGTATCATGGGGCTTCACGTCGGCAGTAAAAGGCCTGCAGAGCAAAACTGAGGCCCCCGGGGGAAGGGGCCCCACCTGGAGACACCAGCCGGCCACCCGCCCTGTGGATCCCCAGCTTGTCCAGCTGACCCCACAGCACGCAAGCCAATTCCGTGAAACGAACCTCATGACGCACAGATATATCCTGCTGGCCTGTTTCTTTGGAAGCCCTCTGACACGTGGTCCAGGGCACGTGGCAGCGGAACCCGTGGGTGCCGGAGGGTCTGCCCCTGACAGTATGGGGCCCTCGGGTCGGAGGCCGTGTGGCCTCAGGGTCCTCCCGCGCCAACTCCGTCCCGGGCAGAAGCCTACCGCCCCGAGAGCCTGTCTCTGGTGTTTGGGCGAGCACCGGGCCCTTGCCCCGGGCGCTGGTGAAGGATGCGTGACGGACAAGGGGCGACCCGGGGGCCTGTGTCCACATCCACGCTGAACGCCGCCTCGATGTTGCCGTCGCAGGAAGGACGATAAGTGGGCGGGGCAGTCAGCGCAAAGCCTCCGATTGATGGATGAGCTACCAGAGTCAGTTCTGATTCGTGGATTCTCTGCGGGGAGTGGACCGCGGTCCGCGGGCGGTTGGCGTGTACTTCCTTTCGTAGCAAAGTGTGGCTCCGTTTCAGAGCCGAGGTCGTTGGGCCCTAACCTGCTGTCCGGCGACAGGCCGGGCCTGCGTGTGCACTCAGACGGGCTTGCACACTCGATGCGCTCACACTCAGACTGGCACAAGATGGGCAGGCGCGGGGGGTGCTGGTGCTCAGGGGCGTCTGTGCTGGTGTGACGGTGGGTCACTTTGGCTCCAGATCCGGGACTGGGTCCTAGGAGGGACAGGGCCTGGGGCGACAAGCCGTTTCTCTTCTGTGGGCTGTCGGGGCCCTGGCCGGCGCCTGCCCCCTGCGCACAGACTGCTGCCTGGGTTCGGCTCTTCTCCTCTTACCCCAGAGTCCCCAGGCCCCACACCCCTTGCCTGTCTCCAGTCTCCACGTCGCATCCTTTCTGGGACAGGCCATTTTCCTGGGCTCAGTCCTGCCCACCGACTGCCCGCTGGACAGGCCCCTCTGGGTATCCTTTCAGCGGCTCAGATCCCTTTGTCCAATCGCATGTCCCCAGAATCTCCTGGGTCTCCCACGTCCCCTGTCTGCCCCCGGGTGGCATCACCTCCTCTCCTCCACATCTGACCATCGCTGGTCTTCACGCCCTGGGTGTCCCCCACCATGCTCCCCAGCCCCTTTCACCTTGTGCGTAACTGCACGTAAATCGGGTCGTGCCCCTTCCAGCATCCCCGCCGCCCCGCTGTGGCCTCCGTGCCTGGCGTAGCCCCCAACCTGCCCCTGTGGCCAGTTGCCTTCCCCACCGAGGGAGAGCCTGAGGTCCCGCAGCCCCTGCCCCTGCCCCTGCCCCTGCCTCCTGCTAGAGGGCACCTTTTCTCCATGGCCTTTGCTGACCCCCACCCAGAGGGGGTGGCACCTCACTAGCAAGGACGCTCAGGACCGGGATCCGTGTCCCAGCGCCTGGGCCAGTACCGTGCAGGACGGACAGGTTGATGAACGATGGCACAGCTTGGCCATTCTGTGTCCAGTTCAGATGGAGGCAGCCCGCTGGCCCCCCTGTCCTGCCCAACTGAGCACGTGGTCACGTGGGGTCCAGTGAGATGGCCGGTGGGCCCCCACACCGTCCACGATGGCTGGGGTGGGACACAGGTGATCCTGGCTCGCTGGCGTGGCTGAGGTGCCCTGGGATGCCCTGGCCAGCAGGGTGGCTTCTGGCACCGTGAGCCACTATCCTTGTGTTGCTCGGGGTGCTAAGGATCTGCCCTGCCCACCATGGTTGGGGCGGAGAGGGCCCCCGTGTGGGCACCCCGCCCTCCCCGCTGGAGCCTAATAAGCGGGTTAGTTCACATCCTTGTAAGTGATGTGTTTGTGCAGCTGGGGAGCCAGAAACAGGAGGTCCCGTAAGAGGCACTTTTATTTCTGTTGCCATGAATAAAATAAGGCCTGGGAGCCAGGGCCGCTGCTTCATGGGGGCCGTGAGTCCCCTTCTCTGCTTTAAGTGTCTGTCACATTAAGGGAAAAATACGGCACGCTGTCGCCTCCTGTAGCAGGGTGGGCCCAGCTCCCCGACCTCCAAGCCTGCCTCCCTCCTGGGGTCTGGGTCTGGCCCCGAGGCTGCGCCCCGGCTTCTAGCCCAGAGGGGGTGCTGGGGTTGGCCAGGAGCATCCGGGCCCAGAGCACCCTCCCCCCCCCCCACCACTGCCCGCTCCCAGGCCAAGTGCATTTGCTGTGCATTGCAGAGTCAGAACCGGTCGCTCAGAGGGTGGCAGGCCCCTGAGCTCACCCCCGAGAGCAGGGAGCAGGGGTCTGTGGAGAAGTAGCCTCAGTGCCCCCAGGATGGGAGGACGAGTGGCCACACACTTTGTGGGCTGCGCTGGGGTCTCCAGACTGAAAGTACACCCTCCCCGAAACCTGCCTCCTGGGACGGGGCCACAGCATCTTGGCGTGGGCGGGGGGCGGGGGAGGCCAAGTGAGAGACCTGGTCCTAACCCCAGGACAGCAGAGACTTCGGGCATGACCAGGGCAGGCCACCCATGCACAAAGCTGCTATAGTATGGTGCCGGCGACCCTGTGAGGTGGGAGCAGCCCCACCATCATCCCCAAGGCTGGGTGCCACCCTGTGCAAATCCTTGGGGGGCCCTGATAATACATGAGTCAACAGACACCAGGGCAAAGCCAGGGAGGGGGCTCCGGAGTCTGGGTGGTCAGGGCTCAAGTCCTTGCTAGATGTGCCCAGTGGCACCGGTGGGAGAGGTCGTCTCTTACAGTGGAAGATTCTCTGATTGACCGGGAGCGTTCGCTGGCTGGATTGGCAACAGCTGGAGACACAGCCAGACTGCAGAGAGAGAGGCAACGATGGGAGGAGAGAGACAGAGACGGAGGAGCGGGGAGACAGGGAGCTGAGACAACAGAGAGCAGGGTGTCTGATCTTCCCAAGCCCGGCCTCACCCCGACCTTTCTGCCGGTCTGACCTGAGTTGCATTTCTGTGCCCGGGATCCAGAGAATTCCAGCCTTATTCTGGCAAGACCCCCTTGACTCTCCAGATGTCCCCAGGCGCCCTGTGTAAAGGAGCCCTGTGTGCCTCTGGGCATACGTCCAGTCTCAGCTGACCTCCTGGGACTGATTTTTCTCCATCAAGCTGCCTCCCGCCTGTGTTACAGGTGCATTTCTGCACATCACTGACCACCTGGTTTGGGCTCTTGGGACAGTTCAAGCTTTGCGGGTGCCCTGTGGCTGATGGGCATGAGGGCAAGGTACTGGTTAGGAGCCTGAGTGGCATGGCTCAAACCCCACCTAACCCCTCGCTCTGAGACCTGGGCACATTCAGTCACCCCCATATGGGGCCAGCCAACAGCACACATGTCACAGTATTACCGTTGCCCTTGACCAGACCTCAGGGCAGGGAGAAGGAGGCTGCTGGCAGACAGCAATTCCCATTGAAGTAGCAGGTGTGAACGCAGGTGTGAGCGCAGGGTGAGTGTGAACGCAGGGTGGGTGTGAATGCAGGTGTGAACATGGGGTGAGTGTGAATGCAGGGTGAGTGTGAACACAGGTGTGGATGCAGCTGTGAACACAGG
>NW_024412376.1:168333463-168338439 GCF_014898765.1 Herpailurus yagouaroundi | reverse complement strand
GCCCACTCTGCCCCTACCCTCCCCCTGCCCTCTCTGCCCCTCCCCTCCTCCCTCCCCACCCCCCACCTGCCCTCTCCTCCCCTCTGCCCACCCCATTGTCCCTCCCCATCCTCAGATGTCTGCCCTCCTGTCCTCACCCCCACCCTCACCACCACCCCTTCATCCCCACACCCCCCCCACTGCCCTCTGCACCTGCCCTCTCTGCCCCCTCTCACCGCCCCCCTCGCCGCCCCTGCTTTGTCCCCCCTCTGCCCTTGCCATCCCTACCCCCTCCCTCACTGCACCCCATTGTCTCCGCACACATACACCTGCTCTCACCCCCCTCGCTGCCCCCCTGCCCCTGCGTTGTCCCCCACTCTTTCTTCACACCGGCCTCACTGCCCCCTCCTGCTCTCTCCACCTCCCCTCACCGCCCTCCCATTATACCCACCACTCTGCCCTGGCTGTCCCCCCACACCCGTCCTCTCCACCCCCCCTTTGCGCCCCCTCCCCCAGCTGCCCTCTCCGCCCTCCCACCGATACCTCCCACCGTCCACCCCCCATCTGCCCCGCAGTCCCCTATTGTCCCCTCGCCCACAGCCCCCTCTAAACCCCCCACCTCCCCCTGGGCCCTCGCCCGCCCCCATCGAGCACATCCCGCCCATCCGGAAGGCTCAGGCTCCCTCCCACCAGACCCTTAGCCCCTGTCTCAGGTTAGGTCTGAGGCTCAGTCCCTCCGGGAGCGTCCCTGGACTGTTCTCTCCACATCCCTGGCCTGGGCCCCATGTCCCCTGCACTTGGGGCAGCCCTGCCCGTCGGGCAGCCCAAAGCCCCGTTCCTGCCTCTTGGAGGGGTTCCCCCAGACTAACAGACTGGGTGGTAGCATGCCTTTCCCGAGCCCAGGGGGTGTGGAGAAAAGGGGTGCCCCCGCCTGGGGCCTCCTTGTCCTCAGGTCTCTGCAGGTGGAGGGCGCTGGGCTGGGTGCGGGTCCACCTCCCCCTTACTCCCAGACTGGGGGAGGGGGGGGGACTCCTGCAGGACCCTTGGCGACCTGGCACCCCATGCTGCCACGTGTGACCCTTGGGCTCCATTAGTGCCCTGGATGTGGTGGCTCCGGAGGGTGGGGGTGTGGGGAGGGCAGGAGGGACACCTGGCCATTCTCGGTGGACACACGGGGGGGGGGTGCCAGACTGAGCGGGCAGGTGGCAGAGTCAGCCCGCGGGGACCTTCCCGCAGCTGCAGCCGCAGGAAGCGGGGTGGGCTCGCACTCCCGGGCTGGCTGGCGGGACCCCTGCCCTGGGCCCCGGGGGACAAGCGGCTGCAGCCCGAGGCGGCTGACAGTTGAGTCTCTGCAGAGCGGGACTGTGGCCAGTGTCGCCCACAGCAGGCCCACCGCCCACACTCATAACTATTGTTAATTAAGACTGTCTCCATTATGGGGCTAATTAACAATTAGCATAAACATAATTAGCCAGCTCTGACATTTAACTCATTACATTGTTTAAATAATTTTCGGAAATTGCCCTGAGCCGCATTCCGTCAGCTTGCCATAATGGCGCCACTTTGTCATGTAAATTAAGCGACGCTGTGTTGCAGCCGTCCTGACTCTGTGGGAGACGGTTGGGCCCACGTGGCAGGTCCCGTCCTGAGCCTGGCAGTGGCCGGCCCAGGGGGAGCCGCAGGGGGGAGGGGAGGAGAGCCCTAAGCCTGATCCCCTGACCCACGACCTCCCTGGGCTGGGCCCCGCCGGCCTGTGAGCCACCCAGGACAGCTGGTGTGGAAGGGCGGTGGGACCCCTGGCACCCCTGCGTGTCCAAGCCCAGGGCTGAGGGAGACCCCCTAGGCGTCCCGGGCACAGTTCCAGGGCCTGTGGAGGTGGCCTTGGCCCAGCTCTCAGCTTCCAGCAAGTTCCCCGGGATCAGTAGACTCTGGAGAAGCCCTGGCAAATGCTGGTCCCCCCCACACCCCACTGCCAGAGCCCCCTTCCAGCCCCTTCCCTGCAGGGGCTGCATCCGGCCTCCTAGCACGTGCTGGGGAAATACATCGAGATGTCCCCTAGGTTGGCAGTGGCCTCCCCCCGCCCCGCAGGACCCCGGCGCCCCTGCCCTCCTGGGGGACCCTCCGCCTCATCTTCTCTCTGACAGTCCTGAAGTCTTCCCTCCTCTCCAGGACAGCCGGCAGCCAGCCCCAAGGTCCCTGTGGGGAGGACCGGGGGTACCCTCAGCCCAGGGCCCAGACCGACCGTCCCTCCTGCCCACCACCAGTCTCCCCTTCTGAAGAGGTGGGGTTGGGAGCAGCCGAGAACCGAGAACCGGGCGCAGGTCTGACCCCCTCTCCACCCCAGGGCTCCTGCTGGCTCTGACACGGGCGCCCTCCCTCCCTCATTCACCGCCTCCTTCTTTGGTTCAACCAGGGGGTGGGAGCTGAGCACAGGGCCTAAAGTGCCCCTGGCCCCTCCGTGCCGCCTGCCTTGAGGGTGAGCCTGGCCTCCAGGGACACCGGCTTCTTCACGTGTTCACGCCTAGCATCCTGCCCAGTTGGCACCAAATGGGGCCTGGGGCCTGGCCTGTGGGCAGGGGGGGAGGGGGGCAGAGCCGGCCGGGACTCCGGACACTCAGCTGTGTGAGCCTCTCTGGCCGGGCTAGGGACACCCAGGGACCCTCTCCCTGGAGGCTGAGAAGCCACGCTGGTCTCCACTGGCTCTTCCTGGACAGACGCCCACTGAGGCCCGCGGCCCCTGGGGGACGGCCTGGCGCCCGAGTGCGGTTCCTGGCCGGAGGCAGGGTGTGGGTCTCCAGCCCCGAGAATGACAAGAGTCGACAAACGAAGTCCACGACTCCAGAAGTGACTGTCCATCATCAGCTTCCAAGGCAGAAAGGAGTGGCCCGCGGTGCCCGAGCGGCTAAATCAAATGGCCCCGAGACTTGTTGGGACCGGTTCTGGCTGTTAAGTGCTTGTCAGCGCCCACAGGCCTCTCCTGACTCTATAAAATTCCCAAGAATTATAGGAGCGCCAGGGTCACATAATTCATTGCACAGTAGATTTAACCTGGCGGCCAGTAATTCATATTTGTGGCGATAATATTGTTTTCCACTTTCCGAGAGTTATCGCCGTGTCTCCCTTCCAGGTCACTATGGATATCAAAAATCAATTTGGAAAGATGGGTACTGTCAGAGAATAAAGCATGAAGGCGGCGGCCTCCCCCTCTCGCCGCTGCGCTGAGCAGAGGACGCCTCTGTCCCCTGCGCTCCTGAACCTTGGCGGGGGCTCTGATTGCTCGCCAGCGGGGCCTGACCTCCCGGGGCGCTTTGCTTGCAGGGGTCAGCTTCTCCCCAGGCTCCCCTCCCTGCCTCCCCTCCCTGCGGACCGGGCCTGGGCTGAGCTGTAGGGTCTGAGGCTGTGGGCTTTCTGGCCGGCGTCCCTGGCTCCTGTTCCCATGGGATCACAGGCAGGGTCACTGGCTTTGGTTATGTGCCCAAGGGTTTCCGGGGCCAACTTTGGAGGCTGCCCCCCACCCACACCCACACCCCCGCCCCTGACCTACGGGCTGTGACGCTGAGGTGGTTCAAGCAACAGTGAGATTTTACCCTCTAGGAGGCCACACCCAGGCCTGCCCTGGGTGGGGGTTCCACAGGGTCCCACACGGTGGACAAGGCTGGGCCCCAGCTGGCTCTGGGGGCCACAGATGCCCCAGACCCCTGCTGCCTGGGTGAGCCTCCCCCTGGGGAGGCAGGAACTGAACCCCGGGGCAGGAGGGCAGGCGCTGGAGCTCCCCATACATGGAGCCTGGGGAGGAACGCGGCCCATTTTTCAGCCCTGGGTGGGAGTAGGAGAGGAAGAGGAAGAGGAGAGGGTTCAGGATAGGGTCCCCAGAGAGGAGTGGCTGGATGGGGGGGGGGGGGGGGGCGGAAGGATGGCTGAGCGGCAGGGAAGGCCAGTTCCCACAGAGGGCAGATGTGCGAAGGCCGCCTGGCCCCACGCCTGGGCCAAAAGGGGTCTCGGGGACAACCCCGGGACAGTGGCGTCACCGGCCGGCCCCTCCTGTGCTGGGAGGCTGGGGTGTAGCCCTGGGCCCAGCTTTCCTTGGGGCCACCCCTGAGCCCAGAGTGGCCCCTGCAGGCGGACGTGGCCCAGCCCGGACCCCTGTAGCAGGTGCCCTCTTCCGCTGAGGGCCGACAGGGGCACTTTGCTGGACCCTGCAGAATCACCGCGTGCGTCCCCCATGGCGAGGCCTGAATCCTAGCTTTGGAGAGGGCAGAGGGCAGAGTGGAAGACGGCCTCCAGGGAGGAGGCCAGGGAGCTGGCAAGCCTCACACAGCACACGGTGGCCCCCCAGCGTCTTCCCCACGACCCACGTCCCCAGTGCTCAGGGCCGGCCCGGTCTCCGGTGCGTGCCGAGCCCCGAGCATGTGTATGCACGAGCACACGCATGTGTACGCACTAGGAAGCCCATGTCAATGCAGGCTGTGAGTGTGCAAGCCAGTGTGTGGGGGTGGTTGGGTGTGTTGGCCTTGTAAGTGTGTTTCGCAGCCTCCCTTGGGGACTGCCTGCTCTTGTCTCCTTTCTAGTCATGAAAGCCCTTGTGGGGGGTCCACACCCGCCTACGCTTGGGGGTCCCGGGAGCAAGCTGGAGCTCAAGGCAGTGACTGCTGGTGGGGCCCTGAGATCGCTCCCGGAGGGCCCGGTCTGTTGTCGCCTCGGAGTGGCCACAGGCTTCAGCCTGCTCTCTGGACACAGGGGCTGCAGGGCCAACCTCACGTCGGCGGGACCCCCACACACGTTCACAGCACCTCCCGCTCCGCACCGCACCCCGTCCCCACCCCCACCCCAATTCCCAACCTCAGCCCCGCCCAACCCCACCCCCAGGCCCCCTCTGCCTTTTCTCCTCCTACCGTGTCACATGCTGACTCCAATGGTTCTCCCACCTCGGGGCCCCTCCCACCTCGGGGCCCCTCCCACCTCGGGGACCCTCCCACCTCGGGGACCCTCCCACCTCG
>NW_024412376.1:168326882-168333453 GCF_014898765.1 Herpailurus yagouaroundi | reverse complement strand
CCCTCCCACCTCGGGGACCCTCCCACCTCGGGGACCCTCCCACCTCGGGGACCCTCCCGCGCCAGACTCTCGCTGCAGCCTCAGCCGGTGCTGGACGGGAGGAGGCCAGACACTGTTGAGATCTGCAAGAGTGATGGTCCAGTGGCCGGAGGACACCCAGGATTTGGGGTGGCGCAGAGGCCCTCGAATTGGTCCCAGAGCTGTAGAGGGAAATGGCACCGGCCTGGGTGCTCAGCGCGGGGGGCGGGGCAGCCCGCCTAGCCCGACAGGAAGAGGGGACCCGGGCTGGTCGGCGCCGCTCGGGTTACTCTGAATTAAGCTCTTTCCCGACCCTCAGCAAGTTGGTCAGTGAGCAGCAAGCATCCGCGGGCCCTGTGTGAGCCGTTGCGCCGCGTCGGAGAAATGGTCACCTGTTCTGCGGTCAGGCTCCAGGGGCTGCCGAGGGCTGGGAGCCCAGCCAGAGCCGCGCCGTCCCCAGGCTTGCCCCTCGTCCTGTGGTGCGGGCTGGCTGGGGCTGGGTGTGCACAGGGCCCCCGTGTGGCTGGCGCCACGGCCCTCCCCTGACGTGGGGTCTGCGGACGGACCCCTGTCCCGCTCCCTGCTCTGAGAGCCCGTGGGGCCCACATCGCCACTGCCCGGCAGGATGGATGGTGTGACCCGAGGCTCGGCCCCCGGCCCCCCAGGCCTCTGAGAGCCCCGGACTGGCTTAAGTCCCGTCCGCTGGGGCCGCGGGGCCGGGCAGAGCCGACTGCACAGCACCGCCTTCTCAGAGGCGCTGTGAGCCAAGGCGCCAGGAGCGGGGCCACCCAAGCACGGGCTGGCAGGGACAGCCTGTTTGAGTCCTTGGCAGGTGGACACGGTGCTGTGAACTCAGCCTCCCTGTGACGTGGGCACTGCTCGGTCTCAGCAGGCTGAAGAGGAGCCCGGGCCCAGGCTGCGCCCCACCCGCCTGCACGGGCACAGGGGCCATAAGAGGGGCTCGACCCCGCTCCTGTGCTCACTGGTCACCTGTGCCTTCTCTGGGAGGACGGGGGCCCGATGTGGATGGGCCCAGAGCCTACAAATCCTCCCTGGCGGCCCTTCCTTGCCCTCCGTCCCCTCCCTGCAGGGGCCAAGCTGACCATGGCTACCGGCCCCTGAGGGTCCCACCCACAGCACCCACCCGTGCTGGGTGACCATACGTCCCCGCCACAGGCAGGCGCGGGGCCAGGGCCTTGGGACCAGCAGCCCCTTGCAGCTGTGGTGGGAATGTGGAGGGAGACCACAGACTGACCGCCTGCCCGGACACTGTGGGAGATGCTCGCTGCCCTTGTCCCTGGTCGTGGGGCGAGAAGATGGGTAGAGAGCCGGGATGTGGGACAGTTAAGTCTGAAGACAGCTGGTGTGGGGGGGGGGGTGCCCGGGGCCTAGCCCTAAGGCGAAGGTCTGGGGGCGGCCAGGCTGGGGTCCTTCCTGGATGTTTCCCACAGCAGCTGCCTGGGAGGGCTCTCATCCTCGCCACTGAGACTGACTCCCTTCCCAGGGTCCTCATTTGGGCTCCCTGCGTGTCCGTCGCCTCCCCGACAAGAGCCAAGCTAGGTGGACGGGAGGCCTGAACGGGCTCCAGCAGCCCAGCCCCAGCGAGCTGCCTGGCAGGAACCATGGGGACGGCACCCTTGAGCCAGCCTGACCCGAGGCTGCCCGGGGCCGGGAGGTGCGCTGCACAACGTGAAGCCAGCTCTTCCCCAGACCACCGGCAGCCCGAGCCCCCCGGGAACTCGGCCCACCCTGCCCAGGGGCTGCCCCGTCCACACCTGCTGGAGCTGCCAGAATTAGGTGGCATGTCCTCGGCCTCGAGAGGGAGCAGCTCCTCCAACACAGCTAGGAAGTGTCTCCTCTCTGCCTGATCCCAGGGGCTAATTGCTCCCAAGCTGGACCGGGCAGTGACTTTCATCTGCTAAACTCAGCCACTGGGAGCTGTGACTTCCACCCAGGAGACACAGGGACTCTTGTGACACTGAG
Source organism: Herpailurus yagouaroundi (assembly GCF_014898765.1). Taxonomy (NCBI): domain Eukaryota; kingdom Metazoa; phylum Chordata; class Mammalia; order Carnivora; family Felidae; genus Herpailurus; species Herpailurus yagouaroundi. The sequence goes on along the minus strand of NW_024412376.1, from coordinate 168,331,452 downwards.
CCAGGAGGCCGTACCTGTCTCCACCCCGCCATCAGGTCACTGCCACAGAAAGGTGGGGAGTGGGGAGGCTGAGTCCGTGTGAATTCGCTTGGGATCTGACATCAACCCAGAAACACATGCTGTTATGCCTGGACAGCGGGGCTCTGGGGACAACCCGGGGAGGAGAGTGCGCGAGTGTGGGAGGGTGCATACACGTGTGTGCACACGGGTCCGCAGTGTGGTCCCGTGCACTCCTGGGCCCTGGGCCTGGAATACAGCAGCCCGCATGAGGGCTTCTGGTCCATAAAATTGTAGGTAGAGTGGGGGTCCCCAGACTGGGGCAGGGGGAGCCCCTTCTGATCGTCCCGATAGACCCAAGCCTAGGGAAGCCCCCCATTTGGGTGTCCTGCCAGTGACTGCCACCGGGGCTCCTCCCTGTTGGCTTTGGGGCTGTGCCCTCGGACGCTGATCTCCCAGCCAATGCCCTGGAACCCCCCCCCACCCCCACCCCACATCCCTCCGCCTCCGGGAGGTGACTGCCACCGAAAGTCCCAGGACAGGGAAGGCGCCTGGAAAGGCCGGGGAAGGGCGCAGGAGGGCCCTCTGCCGTGCAAGTTCATTTGCTTGTGTGACGCCGGGCAGCCCTGAGCGCTGAGCTCTGAGGAGGCTAAGGAGGTCTGTGAGGAAGGCCCTATTGATTTTAATTACCCACAAACAGCCCACAGGGACAAAGGACTTTGGCTGTTTATGTAGCTGGCTGTGCTGCGCTATTGTGGAAGGAGAGATCAAATCAGCCGCCCTCATTATTACTATAATAATAAGGCCAAAACGCTGCTCAGGGCTGAGGGCATTTTTTTTAAAGCAATAACCTCACTGCTCCGCCCCCCGCCGCCCCTCCTAGGCAGGCTTGAGCAACAAGGAGCAATTACATGCTGTCGATATTAATTCAATTAAATCCAGGTTATTTATTGGGTATTATGGAAAAGGATTCGCTAGTCTTCCAGAGACGGGGCATGACTGAGGGACTGAGCGGGGTACAGAAGCCTCCAGCAGAATTGATCGCACGGCCCAGGCCGGAAACGGGTGGGGCCGAGGGGGTGGGGCCAGCGTGGGGGCTGCTTAGGCGGCACTTCTCTTGGGTGGGACTAAGATCAAGTCCTGCTGGAAGGTGATTCAGTGTTGGAGTCCTGGGCCTCCCACAAACTGGTGGAGTGGCCTTGGGCAAGTCGTCCAGCCTCTTCGACCTTTGACTTTATAGCTGAAAATTGATTCTGGATGATGATGGTGATGGGGATGATGTTGACAACGGTGGTGGTGATGGCGGTTGGTGAATACAGGCAGCGATGTTCGCGTGATAAGGAGAATTAGACTTCCTTGCTGACTTCACACTGTTGCCATTACGTTAAATCGGATACTGGGTTTTCAACAACTTGGTAGAGCACGCAAGTCAAGAGGCTGCTTAGCGATGGGAGCCAAACATTGTCTGGAAGGCCCTGGGTGAGCGTCAGTGCCTGTGGCCGGGGGGCAACGAATGACTGACGTTTGTGGCCAGGCTGGGGAGGGGGGGCAGGCCACATGTACTGGTGGCCCTTCCCACTACAGGCTGAGGCTCAAGGTTCTGGAGGAGGACCCTGCATGGCTGCTAACCCCAAGGAGCCTAGAGGAGTGTCTGCTGAGCACCCACTTGGAGGGAAGGGCTGTGCCTTGAGAGCTTGATGGAGTCACCGGGTGGGGCAGGGTGGGGACCATAGGAGATAGGCTGGTCCCCATTCGGAGGCTTGGTTGGGATTGACATCGGCTGCTGAAGGTTCTGGGTGAATTCTGAGGGTGGCCATGCCAGGAGGCAGGTGTAGATGGGGCCCCGGGGCAGCAGGGTACAGGTGAGGGAGGTGAGAGACCACAGGAGGAATGGGAGCCTTGGGAGGGGAGGTGGAGGGAGGGAGTCAGGAGCCGGGGGCCTGGAGGCGGGGTTTTCACCAACATACTTTGTTTCTCGGGGCGGCCTCAACAAACAGCACAAGCCGGTGGGTAAAGGCATTTGGTCTCCCCAAGTCTGGACGTCTGGAGGCCAGGTGTCTGCCCCCAGGCTGGGCAGGGCTGCGCTCCCTCCCGAGGCCTGGGAAAGGGTCTCTCCTGCCTCTTCCAGCTCCCGGGCGATGCTCGCTTTCCCTTCCAGCCTCTGCCTGGGCCTTCCCCTGGCCGCTTCCCTGGTGTATGTTGCTTCCCTTCTTCTAACCCCCGTGCCGGCCTAGTGCGGGCCGCCCACCTCCAGCCTGAGCTGGCCCGAACTAATTCGGGTGGTGGTGGTGGAGACCCTGTACGCACAAGTGAGCCCACCCGGGCTGGAAGGACCCGCAGACCTGCCCGGAAGCCTGGTGGTCGGATGCTGGTGACCTTTCTGGAGGCCACTGCCCTCGTAGGCACGCCTGCCCGTGGCCTGCACTCTGAGACGGTGTTCTCTGACCTGGCCTTGACCCACAGTGAGAGCCAGCAAGAGGAGGAGCTGGAGGCCTCGGCCAGCCCCCCGCCTCCCCCTGCCCCGGGTCCGGCGTGCCGCCTCTGGCTTCCAGGGTGGGCCGCGTGCGGCCTGGCGTCGGACACCGTGTCTAACCGGCCGAGATTGACCTGTTTGGGGCTCACTGCAGCTGAGCGATTTGATCTGAGCCCCAGACGGCGGCCGGGGCAGTAATTGGATGTTATGAGATCGGAGGGCCACTCTCTGAGGAGGGGGAGGGGGAGGGGGCTGCGTCTGGCCGGCGGGGGTGGGGCAGCTACTGTCCGCCGGAGATAAGCCCCTTCCTCGGCCCCCTAATCCCCTGGCCGGGGTCGCGGGCAGAGCCGGAGGCGAGATGGAATGGACGAGGGCTGTCCGGCTGCCTGGGCCGGCTGCCCTGAGGCTGCTATACAATTAGTTTTAAATATCAATTTCATGGCTGCTCAGGGTGGGAGAGAAGCAGGCAGGTGGTGACCACTGCCAACCGTGTTTCTTGCCGGCTTGGACTTTGTAAGAAAGAGGAGGCCGCCCTGATGCGTCCAGCTGAGCAGAGGCCAGCCTACCTCCTCTGGGCCCTTCTAAGATGGGCACCGAGGTCCTGGGGTCCCATCCTGGCCACAGGGAGGTCAGTCCCTACTCTGTACCTTGTCCGTGCCAATCCCTCCTGCTCCTTCCTCAGGCTGACCGAGAAGCACCCCCCCTCCAGAAAGGCCTCAGGAAGGCTCCTTCTCACGCCATTGGCCTGGTTTTGTCCAGGGCTCCAGACCAGGGCTTCTGTCTTCAGGAGCCTGGGTCTGTCCGTGTCCTGCCAGTCCCTTGGGCCCCCCAGGTCTCTCCCCCAGGCCCCTGCTGTACTTGAAGCAGCTCTAGCCAGCCAGGTGTTGATGAGAAGTAGGGGTGGGGGGAGGTGTCCGGGAGCATTTGCGGAATGGGGTGGGGGACTGGGCCGGGGCCAGTGCTGGGCGGGAGCGGTCAGAGGGGACACTGGGAGGGGGGGCAGACCCTGGCCCCAAAACAGAGGCGGGACAGCAAGGTTGGGGTGGCACTGGAGGTCAGACGGTGAGTGATGAGGTTCAGGAGGGGTACCATGAGAAGGGTCTTTGACCCTGACCTTGAGATAAGGGCAAAGGTAGCCTGGTGGACAGGTAGGAAAGTGGCACCCTTGGTGGGGACAGGGACAGGGTCACCGAAAGCCTGATGAAGTTTCCCAGGAAGCGGCCCGCTGTGCTCCTCCTGCGGGCCTCTGACCCCACTTGACCCGGCCCCCAGCCCACCATCCCCCAGCCCTGGAGGTGGCCGAAGCGTCCTGGGGGCTGCAGATCCGGGTGAGGGCCTGGGCCGGGAGCCTGCCTACCGGCCCAGAGCGCAGTGACGCACCAGGGGGCCCGGCCGGATGTCACCGCGGAAGGCCGGTGGGGGCGACCGCTGTCCGCGCGCTCTCACCCGGCGGCGCCGCAGCCCAGGCAATTTATCTCCGTCTCCCCTCTCTTAAAACACTTTTATCAAAATTGGCGGTCACACCGCGCTGAACCGTGGTGGCCTCAATCTTAAACGCCGCGCTGCAGATTTTAATTTGGGGAAGATTAATGCGCTCGCGGCGTCAGAGCCGCCGCACCCGTTATCGGGCCTGACGGGTGTCAGCGGTGCCCGCGCGCGTGTCCCCGTGTCCCCAAGTCCCGCCGGGGGGCCCGCCGCACGCCGTGTGCTGCGGGGAGGGGGGGAAGGGGGGGAAGTGCTGGAGGGGGTGGGTCCTACGGGGGGGGGGGGCCGGGGCCCGGGGGGGGGGGCGGGGGGGGGGGCGCGGGCTAGGGGGAGGGGGCATGGGGTCTCTCCCCCCGACCCCCCCCCCCCACCGGGGACCCCCTGCGCTGGGAAGCAGGATCCCTCCCCCAGGCCCCTCTTGACCTCCGGATGTCAGGGCTCTCCTGCAGTGCCCGGACCCCCTCCTTTGCCTCAGGACCTCACACCCCCCTCTGAGCCCAGGACTGGCAGGGCCCCTCCTTGAACTCCAGTGGCTGGGAGCTCCCTGACCCTGCGTCCTGGGACACCTCTACTCCACAGAGCCTTAGCTGGCTCCTGGCTTCACCCCTGGTCACC
>NW_024412376.1:168316925-168326782 GCF_014898765.1 Herpailurus yagouaroundi | reverse complement strand
CCCCGCCAGTCATACCCCGCCCACCTCTGTTGGCGGTAGCCCCTGGAGGCTCCTCCTCCAGAACCTCTCCAGAGCTGCCTCCCCACACCGTCCAGACAAGAGCCCTGCTCTCTGGGCTGTGGCCTGTTGTGACCCCCTCTTTGCCCTTGACCCCATATTCTGTGCTCTGCATAGAAGCCAGAGGCTTGGTGGTCTCCCACCCTCTTCTGCTGAGGGCCCGCAGAGACTCCCTGCTCTGGAAGCTGGGCCCCTCCCCCCTCCCCTCCCCCTCCCTCCTGCCTCCAGACCCCCTGGTGCCGCCCTGGCACCTGTTCCTGTGACCATCCCCGGGCATCCCAGCTCCTTTCCTCTAAGCCCTTCCTCCTCTCTGGGCAAGGAGGCCTCCCCGCCCCTGTTTATACACGGGGCCCTCCCCCACCAGCACCCTCCGCCCCCAGCAGCCACTGATGTGCCCGTGGAGGGGGTCCTTCACTAAGCCCCCGCCCCAGACCCAAGGCCCTGTCTGTTTTGGTCCTAGCTACCAGAGCTGTGCCAGCACATAGTAGGTGCTCCGTGAACACTGAATTGAGTTCAGATTGTGCCCCTGGGTCCCCCGCCCCCACCCAGGAACACCAGCCCTGTGGGACAGAGACTGACCCAGAGGTCCCAGACCCCAGGCCAGCCCAGAAGAAGGCCAGCAGGAGGGCTTGGGATAGAGCAGCTAAAAGGCTCGGGTCGCGGAGGAGGCCCTCGGACCCAGACACTGCGCTGGGGATTCTGGGCCCAGCCTCAAGGGGCTCCCGGGCAGGGCTAGGGTAGAATACAGGTCTGTCGACGGCTGGCTGCTCGGGGGGCCCTGGACTCTGTGCTCCCTGACGTGCTCCCCCAGCTCCGCAGCCCCTCTCACCCTCAGCCTGGATTGACCGGCCCCGGCCGTTGCCCAGAGTGAGGCAGGGCCCCTGAGACCCCCTCTCAGGGCCTGGCCCTTCCTCACCGGCTCAGCGGCGCCCGGGACACAAGCAGGCAGGACAGGGCCAGCGGCCAGCACAGCACGGGCTCGGCTGGTGAGGCCGAGCCACTCTGTGCAGCGGGTCCCCGAGGCCAAGTGCCCACGTTTGCTGCCACTGCAGGGTCGGCTCCGGCGGGTCTGAGAACACGTGGCTGCCTTTCGCGCTTGTTAGGAATTAGTGGCCCCCAAACCCAGGAAGCCGTGGCTTCGGTGACGAGCTGCGGCACTGACATCCGTGGGACCTTTGGCTCACTCGGTGGCGCTGTGAATTCTGGCCGTCAGTGCTGCGGGGGCCCCGGGCCGGCCCGGGAGCCCCGTGCCATCGTGCGCGGGAAGCAGCGTGGCGCAGAGGGCGCTGTGTGTGCCAACGCTTGGTGGCAGGAGGGTTCCGAAGGGGAGGGGCTGGGGAGAGGCCGGACCGCAGAGCCGTGGCATGGGAGGCCCGGGGGGGACGGAGACAGCGACGGTGGCAGCAGGGGGACTGCGGGAAGGCTTTTCAGCCATCCAAGGCAGAGCTGGGGGCCAGGCAGGGCGTGTAGGTCACAGGGCTGTTTGGCAAGACGGCTGTGACACTGGCCACGGAGGGTGGGGCTGAGGATGATGGAGGGGTCCGGGAGGACCCCTGGCCTGTGGCCCGAGCACCAGGAGCACGGGAGGTGTTTGTTGGAACGGAAAGGCAGGCGTTCGGGTCTGAGCACATGGAGAGTAGGGGGCAGGCAGTGGGGGCAGAGCCTCTGAAGAGCAGAAACGGGTCCCCTGGGACCAGGCACAGCGCCTCGGGCCTGTATCCAGCGGGGAGGAGGGGCAGGGTTTCTCACCCGGGTGAGCACACACCGGACTTGTGCTCACCGGCTTAGAGGTCTCCTCACTCTGCCCGAGGGTTCGGGGAGGGCTTCCTGGGGGTTGAGACCCACGAGGGGAAGGCCTGGGGAGACGGTGTCTGGGGCCGGGACAGATGAGGGTAGGAGGGGAGCCGGACAGCAGTGGTGGGGCGCAAGATGTGGGAGACGAGGCAGGGGCTGCTGGGGCCTCAGGGGCCACGCTGACGGTAACGGGAGCTGTTTAGGGGGTCAGGCAGGGTAACCGGTCACATTGATTGTTTAGGATCCCCTAGTGTTGGGGGGGGGTGAGGGGCCCAGCCAGGGGTGCCCCTGCTGCACAGAGATTCCTACACCTCAGCCCGCCCCCGCTTCCTCTGTCCTTTGCTCAATTGCTGCTCCCTGGGGAGCTCTCCTGCCTCCTACCAACTCCCAGCAACCCCCCTTCCTTGTACAATGTTTTACCTCACGTGTATCAGCAGAACATTCTATGTTTTCCAAACGTATTGTTTATTATCTGTCTTGTCTGCTAATCACACCTGAGGTGAAAAATCTGAAGGCTCAAACAGTCTTGCCCAAACTGTCCCTGCCTGTTCTGTGCCCAAGGCTGACCCTTGGCAGACCCTCAGTGCACCTTACTAAGTGGGTAGGGGGTGGATGGACAGATGGATGGGGTGTTGGATGGACGGATGGATGGGGGGTGGTTGGATGGACATGGATGGGGGTGGATGGAGGGGTGGGTGGGTGGATGGAGGGATGGATGGATGGATGGGGGGTGGTTGGATGGATATGGATGAGGGGGTGGATGGATGAATGGGGTGCTGGCTGGCTGGCTGGATGGATGGATGGATGGGGAAATGGGTGGTGGGGCAGTGGATGGAGGGATGGGGTGTTGGATGGGTGAACAGATGAGTAGATGGAGACGCTTCTACGCCTCGATTCCCTGAGCCTTGAGCAGGTGCCAATGGTCACCCTTCCTTCCCCACCCAATTGGGAGCCAAGTTTTCCTCAATGAACAGGAAGCATGATGGCAGCTGATCCCTCCCTGGACACACTACAGCCTGGCCTCAGGGAAGAGGTGACAGTGAGGTGGGACACTCCTGCCTAAGTCGGATTCAGAGCCTTCAACATTGTCACCACTGCCCTGTCCAGAGCTTCGGGGGGGGGCGGGTGGACATGGAACTGAGACCCCGAGCCAGGTCCCCCACCCAGGCCTTAACCTGCCCCTCTATAGACGCAACCATGACCAAGTCAGTAGGATTCCTGGTCAGAAACCATGGACACTGACTCCAGCTCACCTTAGCAGCGGGCAGTGTGTGGGCCTGGACGGTCTGGAGCCTGTGGCACCGCTGCCCAGCTGCTCGTGCCTGGGACCCGTGTGGTCCCCGTTTCAAGATGGCACACGGGCCTGGGGTCCTGGATTGGCTGAACCAGGGTGCTGCCGGGATATAGCTGGGGTGGGGTTTCAGGGCCTGTCCCCGAGGCCTTCTGGAGTCACCCTCACCCAGCACGGGCGAAGAGCTTTCCGAGGGACCCTGGGGGTTTCTGGGAAGGTGACCACCTGTGCCAGGTCTGAGAGCAATCTGGACCTGACGTCGACGCCTTGTTCCAAGGTCTGGAAACTGGAATTCGGAGGGAGGCCCCCTCCCCACTGCCCAGGGCCAACAGGACGTACAGGCGGGAAAACTGTGTCCAGCGTGCACTGTGGGAGTCACTCGTGGACTTAATTTGGTGGAGAAAGCCCATTTGAGTTTTCCAAGATGATTCATGAAATCCCCACGTACAATTTGGGAGCCTAACAACTCCTCGGTAATTCATTAAATAATAGACTCACAAGCATCACAAAAGCCCTTGGGGGCTCTGCTCGCCTAGCCGCGCCAGGACTGCAGGGTGGGCAGAGGCAGCCCCCCCCCTCCACTGGAGGGCAAGGCCGCCCGGAGAAGGGGGAGTCACCACGTGTGGCAGGATTGAATTCGGCCTCTTTCCGGGCACAAAATCATTGAGCTTGCAGACAAACTCTAACAGCCTGACAGAAATATGCAGGTGGAGGTACAATTAATTTTAATTACTCGACTCTACACTGTTGGTTGCACAGCCATGAGTAAAATTAAAATGGCAATCACAATTAGAAAGTTGCAACCTGATTGTGCAGCAAATTAGTCACAAATTAAAAGTGCGGGACCATGCTGCCTCTCCTCATCGCTTCACGACATTCCTGCTCCGGGCCTTTGTTCTCCCGGCCGGGCGGGGGACGTACCCGCCGCCTCCTCCAGAAAGTCCTGGGGTACCTGGGGGCAGGAGGTCTGTGCTGGGGAGCCGGGCAGGGAGAGGGACCCCCGCTCGGGTTACCCGCCTCGGGAAGCCCGACTTGGCCCCAGGTCCGCAGAAGGGCCTGGCTCCACGAGTCTCGGATTTCCTGCCCGAACTAGGGACGCAGCCGTCAGCCCCGTGGAGGAGGACAGGGGACATTCAGGGATGTCCTCACCGTCCTCCCTGGGCTTGGGGATGCCACCCGCAGGTGCACGGGGGTGCCTTCCCTGGGAGAACTCAGACCCGCCAGGTGGACTCACCCCCGGCCCAGACCCCGCGATCCACTTAGTGCTTGTATCTGGGGTGTCCAGACACCCCCAACTACGTCATCCGACAGTCCTTTCTCTTCCGGGGCACCGGACTCAGGCACGGGTCTAATATCCACGTCCTGGAAAAGGTATATATCTGTCCACATTCAGCGCCTCTGGAATTTCTCAGCAATGTTTTCTATTTTTCACTGTACAGGTGCAGCATGTACTTTGTCAGATTCATCCCTGTGTATTTTATATTTTTATAGCATTGCATGCCGTTTAAAACTTTTAATTTCCAATTGTTTGTTACTGGTATCCAGAAATACAACGGACCCTGGTAATTTTTTTTTTAGTGTGTATTTTTGAGAGAGAGAGAGAGAGAGACAGAGAGAGAGAGAGCACAAGCAGGGAAGGGCAGAGAGAGAGGAAGACACAGAATCCCAAGCAGGCTCCAGGCTTTGAGCTGTCAGCACAGAGCCCGACACGGTGCTCGAACCCACAAACCGTGAGATCATGACCTGAGCCAAAATCAAGAGTGGGATGCTTAACCGACTGAACCACCCAGGCGCCCCACAACTGAGTCTTGTAGACTGATCTTCTATCATGCCCCCTTCCTAAACTTGCTTAAGTATCAGTTCTATTAGCCTTTTTGTGAATTCCGTAAGATTTTCTGTGTAGACACTCATAGTAAGAATAAAGTATTACTTCTTTCTTTCCAATCTGGCTGCTTTTAATTTTTGCTTTACGGAACTGGCTGCAACGCCCGGTGCGATGTTGAATATAAGGGTTGGGAACAGATACCCGTGACTTTTTCCTAATCTCAAGGGGAAAGCATTCAGCCTTCTACCATTAGTTGTGATGTTTTGCAGAGATTCCTTTCATCAAGTTAAGGAAGTTATTTTCTATTTTACTGAGGGCTTTTATCAGAAACAATTGTTGCATTTTGTCAAATGAGTTTTCTTTATTTAAATAGTCATAAGATTTTTATTTTCTAGTCTGTTAATATGGTAAGTTCCATTTATTATTATTTAGTTAGTTAAAAGTTTTTTTAATGCTTATTTATTTTTGAGAGGGAGAGAGAAAGAGAGAGGGGCAGAGAGAGGGAGACACAGAATGCGAAGCTGTCAGCATAGAGCCCAGTGAGGAGCTTGTGAGATCATGACCTGAGCCGAGATCAGACACCTAACCGACTGAGCCACCCCGGCGCCCCAGGTTCCACTTTCTATTTTGGAAAGTTAAACCAAACTCGCATTCCTTAGATAAATCACTTGGTCACAATCCTTTTAAACTATTGTTGGATTCTACTTGCTAGATGTGAAGAATTTTCTCATTTATGTTCATAATGGATATTGGTCTGTGGCTGTCTTTTCTTTAATTTCATTGCCGGGTTTTGGTGTCAGGGCGATGTTTGTCTCACAGGATGGGGTGGAAAGCATCCCTTCTCTTCGATTTTCTGGGGGATTCATGTAGACTTGTTTGGGTTCTTTTGGCTTTGAGTTTTCTTTTTGAGAAGGTTTTTAACTACAAATAGAATCTTTAATAGCCATAGGACTATTCTGATTTTCTAGTTCTTCTTGAATGGGTTTTGGTAGTTTGTGTCTTTCGAGAAAGTTGTGCATCTTGTATAAGATGTCCAATTCATGAGGGGCCCCCAAGTGGCTCAGTTGGTTAAGCGTCCGACTTCAGGTCTTGATCTCACAGTTTGTGGGCTCTGTGCTGGCAGCTTACAGCCTGGAGCCTGCTTCAGATTCTGTGTCTCCCTCTCTCTCTAACCCTCCCCTGCTGGTGCTCTGTCTCTCTCTCTCAAAAATAAATAAAAACATTAAAAAAAATTAAAGATATCCAGTTCATGAGCATAAAATGTATGCAGTCCCTTATTATCCTTCCAGTATCTGTAGAATCTGTAATGATGTCACCTTTCCTGTTATTCGAATGGGTAATTTGTATCTTCTTTCTCTCACTTTTTTTTTTCCTGGTTGGTGTGGCTTCTCGATCTCACTGATCTTCTCAAAGAATCAGTTTTTGGTTTCATTGATTTTTCTCTATTGTTTGTCTGTTTTCTAGTTCATCAGTTTTCACTCTGATGCCTTTTATTTTCTTTCTTTTGTTTACTGTCTGTTTTATTTGTTCTCTTTTCCTAGTCTCTTAAGGTGGAAGTTGAGGCCAAAGGTCTAAGATCTTCGTTTTTCCCCAATGCAGATGCTTCGTGCTATAATTTCCCTCCCAGTACTGCTCTGCTCTACCCGCATCTCAAATGTTTGCGTATGTTGTGTTTTCATTTTCATTCAACTCAAAATACTATCTCATTCCACTTTTGATTCCTTCTTTGACGCCCAGGTTATTTAGAGGTGTGCTTTTAGCTCCAAATACTTAGGGATTTCCCATCTATCTTTCTGTCACTGATTTCTAGTTTAATGTGGTCAGAGAACATACTTTGTATGACTCAAACACTTTCAGATTCAGTGAGACCTGTTTTCCGGCCCAGTATATGCACCTTTTCCATAGTGTTCTTTGTGTACTTGAGAAGAATCTGAAATATGCTCTTCTGGGCAGAGTCTTCTTTTTTTTTTTTTTTTTTTTAATTTTTTAATGTTTATGTATCTTTGAGAGACCGAGAGAGGCAGAGTGCAGGTTGGGGAGTGCAGAAAGAGAGGGAGACACAGAATCTGAAGCAGGCTCCAGGCTCTGAGCTGTCAGCACAGAGCCTGATGCAGACCTCGAACACATGAACTATGAGATCATGACCTGAGCTGAAGTCGGACGCTCAACTGACTGAACCACCCAGGCGCCCCGGTAGAATTTTAATTCATGGAGAGTATTATTTACATACTGGGATTGCTCAGTGGTTTGAGCTAAAAGTTCTGGGAGCTCAGGAGATAGACTCATTTCATTTAGGTCAGCTTTTCCCTGAGAATTTTTCATGCAGGCTCCTAAGAAAGCATTGGGGTGTCAAAGAAGTTTGGGAACGACTGTGATGAAGGTCGACCAGGCAAAGTTGTGGCTAAAATAAGAAGGGCCGGGGTGCCTGGTTGGCTCAGTGGGTTAAACATCCGGCTTTGGCTCAGGTCATGATCTTGCTGTTTGTTGGCTGGAGCCCCGCGTCGGGCTCTGTGCGGACAGCTCGGAGCCTGGAGCCTGCTTCGGATTCTGTGTCTCCCTCCCTTTCTGCCCCTCCCCTGCTTGTGCTCTCTCTCTCTCTCTCTCTCTCTCAAGAATAAATAAACGTTAAAAAATGTTAAAAGAAATAAGAAGGGTCAAACGCTGGTATTTGTGGAAGCTGGTGATAGACATAGAGAGCTTCGTCGTCCTGTTTACTAGATTTATCTTTGAAATCTGCCGTTAGGAAATGTTTAGATACTAAAAGGGGAAAAAAAGGACTTTCTTGTGCCAGACTTACTGGTAGCTGTGCTTGTTTGGATTGCTAACCTCCAGGAGTGTGCGGTGTTTTCTGAACTGACCATGGAACTCCCTTTTCCACAGCTTTTGCCGGGCCTAGGATTTCTGGGAATACACTTGTGAAATGTGTTACTTGGAGGTAAGGGTAGTCGGTTGAAAGTATCTTGGAGACTGTATTTGATCCAGCTACTTAAAGCTATACAGAGATTTTTTAAGAAACAATTTTTAAAACATGTTTAAACGTTTATTTATTTTGAGAGAGAGAGAGAGAGAGAGAGAGAGAAAGACAGCACAAGCAGGGGCGGGGCAGAGAGAGAGGGAGAGAGAGTCCCAAGCAGACTCCACAGCATCAGCACGGAGCCTGATGTGGGGCTCAGTCCCACCAACCGCGAGATCAAGACCTGAGCCAAAACCAGAGTTGGACGCTTAACCAACGGAGCCGCCAGGCGCCCGGGTCTCGATGCTTTCATCCAGTCCGACAACCTCTGCCTTTTGGTGGCACGTCTGGGCAGCCGCAGGGACTGTAACGCGAATGTGTCAGGTTTACTTCTGACATCTTTTTGTCCTGTGTCCTCTTTCCCCTCTTTTTCTATGTTCTTTGTATTATTCCTTAGGACTATCTCCTCTGTTGGCTTATGAGCTATAATTTTGCTTTTTGCTATTTCAGGGGCCGCTTTTGCTTTATAGCTCGTATCTTCAATTTGTATCAGCCTACGGGCGGGTGACGCAGTCCGCCGGGGGACGACGGGGACGACGGGGGACGAAGGGGGATGAAGGGGGATGGCGTGGGCCCTCCCCCCGCGTCTCCTCTCCGGGTCTTTGCGCTGCTGTCCTCACGCATCTTACTTCTACACGTGTTATAAATGTCACGACACGAGATGTTTAATTTTTTTTGCTCGAGACGATTACCGCGGTCACCATTTCCGCTGTCCCTCATTCTGCTGTGTAGGCACAGGTTTCCGTCTGGGGTCACTTTCCTTCTGCTGGAAGAATGTCCTTCGACAGTTCCTGCCCTGTGGTTCTCCTGGTGATGAATTCTTTCAGCTTTTTTTTTGTAATGCCTGAAAAAAGTCTTTATTCTCTTTTGCATTTGAGAGGTACTGTCAGGGTGCGAAGCCTTCCGGCTGGTGGTCGCATCCCCTCCTTCAGAGACTCGCTGTGACTCCGGCTCACACTTTCTCCAGCAGGAAATCTGCGGTCTCCCCGTGGTTGGGTCCTTGCGCGCACTGTGCCCTCTTCCTCTGGCTGCCTGCAGACTTTCCCTTATCGCGACTTTTAATGAATCGTGCTTGGGGTTTGTTGGGCTTCTCGGACTGTGGCTCTAGAGTTTTCATCAAATTTGGAAAAGGTTCAGTCATTGTCGAAATATTCTTCCGGTCTTCCCCTCCCCGTTGGAGAAATCCAGGGCCGCGCGGTGGCCCGATGCCGGTCCGCAGCGCGTGGCGCTCGGTGCACCGCTCCCCGGCCCCCAGCCGCCCCCGCACCGGGGCCTGGAAACTTCGAAGGCAGCAAAGCGGGGCGACACTCACCTCATGTGTGCCCTGTGTCTCCAGTGTCCCTGTCTGTCCTCACCCGGTGTCGTCAAGGCTGTGGCGCCGTGCATCCTGTCTAGGTTTCCAGTTGTTTCGGGTGGGAGGTCTTACTCCGTCTTGGCCATAAGTGGAGCTCCCCCGTTCTTTTTCAGTCTACTCAGTCTACTTTGTGCCCCCTCGCTGTGCTGGGCTTGCGCTCATTAGGGTCACCAGGGGGCTCCACGTGTTAAAACCAAGTGGACTGTTGCCACCCTCCCCCCTACGCCCCGCCCCCCCTCGTGCGCCCCGCCCCCTCGTGCGCCCCGCCCCCCTCGTGCGCCCCGCCCCCCTCGTGCGCCCCGCCCTCCCTCATACGCCGCGCCCTCCTTCATATGCCCCGCCCTCCCCCATGCGCCCCTCCCCTCCCCTCATACACCCTGCCCTCTCTAATACACCCCACCCTCCCTCATGCACCCCGCCCTCCCTCGTGCGCCCCGCCCTTCCTCGTGCGCCCCACCCTCCCTCATATGCCCCGCCCTCCCTCATGCGCCCCGCCCTCCCTAGTACGCCCCGCCCTCCTTCA
>NW_024412376.1:168306317-168316525 GCF_014898765.1 Herpailurus yagouaroundi | reverse complement strand
CCCCGCCCCCCTCATGTGCCCCGCCCACCTTCGTGCGCCCCGCCCTCCCTCATGCGCCGTGCCCTCCTTCATATGCCCCGCCCTCCCTCATGCGCCCCTCCCCTCCCCTCATACGCCCTGCCCTCCCTAATACACGCCTCTCCTCCGCTCATATGCCCCGCCCCCATCCTGAGGAGTCTTTCCTCCTGGGCTTCCAGACGATTCCCATCTGGCCTCCCTCCAGTGTCTCCAGGTGTCTCTTGTCCGTCCCCTCTGCTGCCTCTCCTCCCCTCCGGTCCCTAACGGGGGCATGCCTGGGGCTCAGGCTGGACTCCCCCTTCTCCGACACTGTTGCGCTGAGTCCCGTGCCCATCTGTCCACGTGACACCCAGGCTCCACCTCCAGACCAGAGCTCACACCCAGCTTGACATCCGCAAACCTGGCCACTGCTCAGCATGTCCACTTGGGCAGACGCCAGCTTCAACGTGTCCAGCGCCAGCCCGTCCTGCCACCACCTCAGGTCTGCCCTTCCAGAGCCCCTCAGGGCGTCCCTACAAACACGCAGCATATCCTCTCTTTCACCTCTAAGAACCTTCTCGTACCTTCCTTCCCCTGTGGGCGACTTAAAGCCCTTCTGCGGTCTTCAGACCGTGCGCGTGCTGCTGCCCGTGACTTCTTGGGCCTCACCCCTTCCACCCTCCAGCCTCCTTGCTGTCCTGAGTAGGTCAGGCAGGTCTGGCCTCAGGGCCTTTGCAGTGGCTCTTCCATGTGCTGGGGATACTGTTCCCTCCCTCACCTCCTTCAAGCCACTGTCACCCCGGCCACCCTGTTGAACATAGCAAGCCCGCCTCCACTCCTCCCCCCGGCCTCTCACCCAGCCTTCCACGCCTACAGCCGCTGTCATCTGTAGCCTCAGACCCGCTGACGTGTCATGTTTGCTGACGGTCTCTGTCCCCGGGGCGGGGTCCTCATCTCTTGGCACCCTGCCGCGTCTTCGGTGCCCAGCCTGGCGTGCAGTGGTTGCTCTGTGAATGTCCACTGGGTACGAAGGGACGAAACGGAGGCAGAGCCGACCGCCTGGGCGCTGGCCTGGGCGACCTCACCTTGCCCAAGTCTGCTCTCGCGCAGTGGGGGACGCCAACCGGAATCGGGCTTGTGATTAAAGTTTCCAACCAGACTGAGTTTTATAGCCAAACGTGTCCAGAAACTCGAGAGATGTGCTCCAGAGTCATTAAGGGACCATTTTTTGGAAGCGACCAGAAAAAGCAGACTCGCCTCATGTGCCCCCCCACCGCCCCCTGCCAACGCACCGCCTTTCCTTTGCCCCGCTGACCTCGGGGCTGCAGCAGCTGGGACTGTGGCCACTCGGGCCCCACATCGTTGCCTTTGAACCTGGGACTTGGCCGTGGACGCTCGGCACCTTCCCGGCCTGGGCACTGGGCAGCCTCCAAGAATGGAAGCTCCTGGGGCAGGGGGGCCCCATGGGAGGCGAGGACCCCTAGTTCCCCTGCTCTCCGTGCGGCCTTGGCCAGAGCTGGCGGTCGGCTGTGGGTCACACGGTGCCAGCCGCGGTGACAAGAGAGACCCCAGGGCTGGGGGGAGGGGGGCTTGGCCGTGGTGCCAGGCGGGGTGGCTGTGCCCCGGGGGCCTGGGGTCCTCGGGTCCCAGCGTCTGTGGGGCGCTGGCCTCCTCCACGCCCGTGGCTGTGCCGCGGACACACGCTGGGCCACCTCCCCGGCGGAGGGCTGTGCAGCGTCCTCGGAAAGGCTCTGATGGCACGAGGAGGGTGCTCTATAAAGGTGAAATGAAAGACGGGTGGGGGCCCCTCTGACCCTTCATCTCCGTTCTGTCGGGGCGCATTTGCAGATACGCACCGAGACACACGGCGGGAAGTAACCTTCGGCTCGCATGTCAGGGCATCCACACTTCCGTAATGAGCCTCCCCTCCTCCAGAGCGGTCCCCAGGAGCTGAGCGGGGCTGGCTGTCCCACAGGGCATCCCTGGGGGCGTCCCACCCCTGTCCCCGGTCCCAGGGCCACAGCAATCCACTCAGAGGGTCCTGGGAGGCCCTCTCTGAGGGTCCGTGTGGGGTCCCCCTCCTCTGCCTCCCACCCCCCTGGGATTCTGGGGGTCCTGGACCCCAGGCCGTGGGTGGATGTGGCCTCCATTCTGGCTCAGTGGGCAAGGCGCCAGCCCCGGTCTCCTAACTGAGGAACTGGGCCAGGGGCCCTGCCCTGCTCACCGGCGGCGGGGGGGGGGGGGGGGGGGGGGGGGGGGGGGGGGAGTCATTCCCAACTCTTGGCACCCGCAGCTGCCCACGGACATTGGCAAGGGGGCACGTGCACCTGCAGGGGTCGGCGTGTGTTTGCAGGCTGAGGGGTGGAGGGGCTCCCCCGGACAGGAAGGGGCACGGGCTGGTCATGGGTGGGTGGGGGCGTGAGCCCCCCGTCTTTGCAAGCCCCTCATGAGGCTCCCCTCCCCCTGGTCACAGGACCCTGGATCTGAGCCCTAGGATCTGGCAAGGGCTTCTCCACGGGCCGAGGCCACGGGAGCTCTGACACCCCAGTCCCAGCAGGCGGCTCTGTCAGGAACAGCAGAGCCTGACGAGGGGTTGCCGGCCAGGTCCGTGCTGGATCCTGCCCCCTTGTAGGCCTCAGTTTCCTGTGCCCATGAAGTGGGTCCATCGTGCAAAATGAAGGGTGCGGGCACCCCACAAGGCCATATAGCCTGGGGCGGGGGGCGGGGGTAGGTCCCTGACCGCTGGGCCACAGCCTCTGTAGGCCACCTCTGTTGTTCCAGAGGGCAGCTGTCCCCAGCCTCCCCCGGACCTGACTGTGGCGGGTTTCCCGAGAAACCCGGTGGCCCCCGCCTGGGCTCAGGGCTGGCTCCTGCGGGGTGGGGGTGGGGGGGGGCGTAGCCACCCCACACGCCTGCTCGCGGAGCCCTCCCTCCGCCCCCTAGGAGCCGGGCCCCCGCCCCGGCACACACACACACAACTATTTAATTTTGCTCTGGCAAGGAATAATAGAGTCCTGTGTATCTATTACAGATGTGGAGAGATTGGGCCACCACAGGCTGTGCAGCACATTCAGAGCCCTAACAAAGCTGGCGACAATCGACTGGGCCTGCCATTATCCATTCAGCGGGTGTAATAAATGAGCCAGGCGCAGCCTGCCATAGACCACCCGGCCCAGATAACGGCTGAAAGGAGAAAATTAAATTTTGCTTTTGTTGAAACATTATGATTTATGTATTTGTAATATAGGCTGTGGTGGGCAATTGGGAGGAAAAAAGATTGCCGAGTATCCTTCAGGGCTACCGATGGTCCCGCCGGCCACTCGGCGCTGAGCCCGCTCGCTCCCCTCCGCAGGCGGGAATAATAACGAGCCGCGGACGCCCATTAACTTGTTTCTCTGAGCGGGAGGGAGGGAGGGGGCATCGGGGGCCCTGGGCGGGGGGGAGGGGGGGCGCGGGCAGGGGTCCTCCTGACCGGGCTGGGCGGGGGTCGGCGGCCCGGACCCCACACCGGACATCCTGATCCGCCGTGCCCTATCTGGACCTATAAAAATAATTAACTTCTCCTGCCGGCCCTGGGGAGACAGACGCGTGAGCACATCCCTGTAATTTATAATCTTGCAGTTCCGTCCCTTAATGCAGCGATCAGAACGGGCTTATCATGTTGTAGAAGGTAATGAACTTACCTACTCCCGGCACACGGGTTCCCGAGCTGGGGTCTGGACACGGTGGCTCCCGGCAGACGGCCCTCGGCCGTGGTGGGGGATCGGGCTGGGGGCTCCCCGTGGCCCTCCCCTGGGCGCACAGGGTCAGTCCCGGTGCGGCCGCTGGAAGGCTGCGTCCCAGGCGGCGCGGAGGGCGTGGGGGCATACTGCCAGCCGACGTGCGGAGGGCTCTGCCCAAAGCCTTCCCACCCAGATCCGCCGCCGGCCCAGAGGACACCCTCCCCACCGCCCAAGATGACCGGGCTCAGAGACGGCATCACCCACCCCTACCTGCTGTTCCAGAGCCCGCGACGGACCCAGGAGCTCGCACCCGTGATTCACCTTACTGCCCTGAACTGGGGCAACCCCCACGGGCGGGAAACCGATGCCCATTGAGGCCGAGCGACCTGTGGCCACCAGCAGTGGGCCGCCCCGGGGCAAAGGCCTCCCTCAACCCCTGAGGGCTCACGGGCACAGCCTCTCCTCCACACCTGGAGGGACTCAGCCTCCACACGCCAGGCACGGGGAGGTTCAAGCATGTTACCGTGGGAGGGTGTCAGCCTCCCTCCTGCCATCATCCAGAACCCAGCGTGGCCCAGACCGAACTTCCCTTGCCTTCCCTGCAGGCACTCAGCCCCCAGCAACCTGAATGTGAGCGGGCCCGCGTCGCCTCAGCCCTCCCTGAGCCACTCACAGCCCTGGCCCTCCTGCAGGAAGGCCTCTTAAGTCACCGAGAAGGGCGGAATAAGCTGCTCCTTGTGGACACCCTTCGAGCTGCTGGATCAAACCTTGCCTGAAGCAGGTGTCCTTGGCCCACTTGGCTGTTGGGGCCAGAGCTCTCCTTGCTGCTTTGTGAGTCGGGGTCCCTGTCACTTGCACCGTGACAGCCCTGGCAGTGCCCTCTGTCCCTCTCTGGCGAGGGCCCACCGTGCTGGCTCTCAGGCCTGAGGGGCAGGAGGACAGTGTCCTAAGGTGCCCCCTACGACGAGGTGTAAGGTCAGATGAAGTCACAGTCTAGGGTCCCTGTTGAGTCGAGATCTGAACTCACTTCTACTTTTTATTCTCTCTACCACCTTCTCCAACCTCCGCCGTCCTGGGTCACAGGTGTCAGGTCCTGTCACAGGGCCCCTGGAGCCAACCCATGAGCACACCCCTGTCCACTCCCCTTATCAGGCCCCTGCCTATCAGGTGCCGGGGGAGGCCCCTCGGGCAGTGGCGGAGGTCGGGGCTTTGCTTGGGGCTGACTTATTTGTTGCTGTAACGTCCTGTGGGGGCCAAGTGCGTGCGTGGCGCCCCGCAGGGCTGGGCCCCTTTCCTTACTGCACGTGCCGAGGGCGTCACCCAGGCAGTAATGTTATTAAGGATAAATTTTGTGCTTCCTCTGAGTGGCTGCACCAACCTTCCTTATGGTGGCCACGCTCCTGGAGGGCTGAGTCTCCCCTCCGGGGGCCCCAGGATCCAGCGCACCCCAGCCCTCCTGTCCCCGTAGGCTCCCGTCTTGGGCCTCGAAGGGCGTCCTGGTGGAGCCTGGGAGGTGGGACTCCTACCCTGGGGCCTGTGGAGCAGACCCCCCCCCCCCCCACCCAGGGTGCCACTGGTGCCCCTCCTGGACTCTGCCCACAGCTGGCCACCACCCTGCCCTGGACGGGACCCGGAGTGACAGAATCTCCTCCGGAGACAGAGGCCAGGCTTGTGTCCAGACGACACGGGGGGACCCCCACCCTAATCCCAGAAAGGCTGGGGGCTCTGCTGGAGGAGGAAGCCGTATGATGGCACAGGGTACACGAAACGGCCCCTCCCCACTTCTCCAGAGCCGACTCTCACCCACCTGCCAGGAGGCTGCTTCTTCCAGGAAGACCTCCCTGACCCCCAGCCCTCAGGCTGCCTCCTGGCTCCTCTCTCACTTTGCCCTCAGGATGAGTCCTTGCTTCTTTTCTATTGCTGGGCTGCAGAGAAAGGGGTGGGGTCTTCTCCCTCAGGGGCTGTGATGGAGGGGGGCAAGGGGGTCCCTGCAGGGACAGACCCTCGGTGAGGGGCGGCTGGAGCAGGGGTACCGCACTTCAGCGTCCCCTGGTGGAGACCCTCCCCGTGACCTCACCGCCCGCTGCCTGGGATGTGCTGGCCGGGTCCAGGGAAGGGATGAGGCGCGGGGTGGTGCCTGAAGACCCCGCTGGGGGCAGCACCCAGCAGGGAGCGGAGGGGCGTCGTGGGCAGGGCGAGGGTCCTCATCCCCTCCGTCGCTTCCCGCTGCTTACCTCCAGTGTGGATGGAGTGCGCTGGGGGCCTGGGAGACCGGGGCCCCGGGACAAGAGACCGCCAGGGGATGGTGCCCCCTGGCCAATGGCAGCGACGCCCGTGGGGAGTGGGGCATCCCTGGACGCAGCTCAGGGGTCCTGCCGTCCCTGGGCGCAGGATCTTTCCAGCCCCCACCCCGTGTTCAGCCTCGCAGTGCCCCAAGGGGGTGGCGGCGGGATCCAGGGACCGCCCCCCACACCCGCCCAGGCCTCTTCTGCTCATGGGCTGCACAGGCGTCTGGACAGCTGCCCGGCTCTTCCTCAGCCCTCAGGCTGCACGCCCGCCTGCCAGGACCTGTCTGGGCCCACACTCCCAGGGAGACCCCGCCCTCACAGCCTGGCACACGGTATCCCCCGGGGGCCACCGCCCACCCAGGCCAGGCTGTCGGGAGGACGCAGGGCTGGGGTCCTGCTGATTGCCCCCCACGTCCAGGTGCCTGCGGCCCATTCCGTGGAAATCCGGGCTGGTCCACAGCAGATCCAGGACTGGGGTCGGGGAAGGACGTGGCGCCCAGTGGGTGTCCCTCCCCAGGACAGGGGCGGAGGGGGAGACCGTCCTCTGACTCTCAATGCGGTGGCCTCTGGACCCCCAGGTCCGGGTTTGCCCCATCCCACCCCGTGGGCGCTCACCATCCGGAAGGGGGTTCAGCGTCCAGCCGTTGCCAGGAGAGGGATGCCAGGGCCCACGTGGCCAGAGTTGAGTGGGGGCCACCGGGAGGGCCTGGTGACTTGAGAAGACAGCCTGAGAGGTGCCGACTCACCCTTCGGCTGTGTCCACGTCTGTAAAATGGGCGCGGTCCCGCCGTGCAGAACCCCCTGCAGACCGAGGAGGTGACGGTATGAGGGGTGGCGCTCGGACACGTCCAAGCGTGAGCCCTGGCCTGGCGGCCCTTCTCCCCGCTGGGGCCGGAGGTGCCAGTGGACCCCCGTGGGCCGGCTGGCTCGCTCCGTCACGGCTGCCACCCTCACCCTGACCTCCTCTCGGAGGGCACGCACGTGACATGGTCCTAGCCGGGCAGGGTGGCACAGGCGGCCACGTCAGCTCTGGGTGGGGCTGGGTCCTGGGGGACGGGCCCTTGGAGGCACCTGCTGGGGGGCAGGGCACTGTGTTGGGGGGGGGGAGGAGCTCCCCGGGGGGCCTGTCTAGCAGAGCCCTGGGAGAGTGACCCATCTCAGAGGGGGTCCTAGCTGCTGGCTTGTGGTGGGAACAGGGGCGCACTCCCGTGTGCATGTTGACGGCACCGAAGCCTGTGGGTCTTTTCCCCGCACGCGTCTGGCTTCTTGCCCGCCCTCCCTCCAGCCCTCAGAGGTGGGGTGGGCTTTCCAGAAGGTGTGTTTGCTGAGTTTGGCAGAGGCCCCCGGGAAAAGGTGGCTCGGCCCCTCCTTCCCCTGATCCCGGTCCCCTCGGGGGCAGACCTCGGCCAGGTCTTCTCGAGTGCTGTCCACAGATGCGCCTGGGTGGGAAGGCCTGGCCGCTGGGGAAGGCTGGGTCTGGGAGCCCAGGTGGCACCCTCAGCGGCCCCCTGCCCAGAGTCAGGGTGGCCCGAGGTCTGCCGTGTGCTCGGCTCTAACCTTGCCCAACTTCCTGGTGCACAGAGCCCAGGAGGCCGCAGGAATCTGTGTCAGAGATAGTCCAGTCCCGTGGGATTCTGCCACGTGGCCACTGTGACACCATGTGTGAGTGTCGGGGGGACAGGTGGCCCGGAGCCCTGGGGTCCTGCCCTGAGCGGGGCCCGGCTCACTGGCATTCCCGGGGTGCCCGGGACCCAGAGTGGAGGGCTCCTATCCCGGCCCACTGGGAGGCTCCGTGGGTGAGGACGGCAGGGCTACTGGGGACTGGGGCGACTCCTGCTCTGCCGGCCTCAGGCTCAGGGGAGGTGACTCCTATTCTGCCTCTCTGGCAGCCTTCCCCGCCCTTCCAGCCAAGGTGAGGTCACTGCTGCCAGCGGGCACCAGGTGGGAGCTCCAGGGTCGCCAGGGCCGGTACCCAGCCAAGGAGCACTTGGCACGTGGGCACAGAAGGAAGGGAGGGAGGAGGGAAGGAGGGAGGGAGGGAGGGAGGAGGGGAGGGAGCGAGGGAGGGAAGAGTGGCCCAGCCTTTAGGAGGGAGGTGGGTGCCGGCCACCAGCAGGTTGTGGGCAAACACACTTACGTTGGGGTTGGCATCCCAGTCCCGAGCGCCTTCTGGGGGTGACTAGCTTTGTCCTCTGCCCTCCCCGGAGCTGAGGGTGGCTCTGGGCCCCGAGTGGAAGCCCCGAGGGGTCAGTGAAGTGAGGCGGCTGAGGGCCAGCTGGGAGGCTCATCCCCACCCTGCAGTGTCTCCCGGGTGGGAAGAGTGAGGGGGCCCTACGGGCTGGCAGGGAGAGCGGTCAGAGCAGGGGGAGTGGGGGGGCCGTGGGCCAGGGTCCCCCCCGGGCTGCAGAAGGTCAGGGGCCACAGGCTAGCCTCAGCTGTGCTTTCCGCGCGAGCCCTAGCTCTCTTTCTGCGGCTGCCCCCTAGGCCGTCGGGGGTCCCACCCCAACTGTGCAGCGAGGGGAGAGTGAGGGAGGAGTGAATGGGCCCTGGCCTCCAGGGACGGAGGGCTGGCTGCGTGGCTCCCGGCGGGGACCCCTCCCCCAGAACCCTCTCTGGAACCCCGACCTCCAGGTTCATGTGCTGCGTCTGTTGGAGGCGCGGCCTGGTGATTTTGAGGTCCCGTCCCATCTGCCGGGAGACGAGACGCATGGATAACGAGGCTGATAAGACGGAGGTGCTGAGTGTTCCTGAGAAGGAGCGGGCATGATGGAAGTTTTCGGGTTTTAGGTGTCTGTGGGCAGGGGTGGGGTGAGCGTGCGTCGGGGAGCCTGACAGGGCCGGCTCAGGGGGGCCGACAACAGACAAATGTCATTCTGAAGAGCATGAAATTTATATGGAGCACATTCGCTCCTCTCCATCACCGGGGACTTCTGTGTTTCAAGGTCACTGTGCGAGAAGAGGCTTCTGGAGAGAGGCTGGGGCCGCGTGGGCGGTGGTCCCGCGGCTCCAGGGTCTCAGTGCCGCGGCTGGGTCCGGGCACAGGCGGCTGTGCGACGCCGCCCCGCTGAGCAGGGCAGAAAGCGCCCCAGCTGCGGCACGCCGCTGCTCCCCCGGCCTGTGTGCGCAGACCCCAGGGGCTGAGAGTGACGGCCCGTCCGCCGGCCAGGGGAGCCTTTCGAGGGCAGGGGCAGGTGCGGGGGTGCCATCGCCACCTGCCTCTGGCTCCGGCCTGAGCACCCACCCCAAGGACCGCATTGCGGCTTCCAGGCGGAGCCCCCTCACCCACAGCCACCCCCCAAGGTGCACACACCTGGTCACCAGCTCAGTGCCGAAGAATCGTGTGCGTCTGGCCCTGCTCTCCCGCCAAACGTCCCTTGTGACGGAGCCACGGCCGGAAGACCTGGCCCGACCTGCAGCGAGCCCGTCTCTCCTCTGAGGGCGGCTGAGTTCTGGTGACTGCTGTTGGCGTGCGCTGTGGAGGGGCTCCGGGGACCCCAGCCCCTGCCCGCCCCTGCCTGCGCCCCACAGTGGGCAGTCTGCAGTCATGTCAAGGACTCGAACGGTTGTCATGCTCCCTTCTTTTTTTTGTAGATTGCAGGACACGTGGGATTTGGGGTCAAGCCTGGGCTGAAGGGCAGAAAGCACCAGAAGGTCAGTGAGTGGGAGGAAGGAAGGGTGCAAGTCCCCAGCTCGGGGCCTGCCTGTGACGCCACTTTTGAGCTGAGGGGTCCAGGGGGAGCGGAAGGACGGGTGAGGAGCAAGGTCTCAGGCCTGTAGCAACCACAGAGGGACAGAGTACTGCCCCACCCCACAGGGGCTATGGGCGTCACCCCTCCATGCCCACTCACTCGTGCCCTCTATCCACCCTGGGCCTCAGTCCTCTCTGAAGGCAGGAACGGTATCCCGTTCCCCAGACAGTTCCCCGGAATGGAGGCGGGATGAGGCATGTAAGATGGAAGGAAGAGCGGATGGATGGGTGGATGGGGGATGGGTGGATGAGGGATGGGGGATGGCTGGCTGGCTGGGGGATGGGTGAATGGATGGCTGGGTGGGGGGTGTCTGGATGGGGGATGGGTGGATGAGGGATGGGGGGATGGCTGGCTGGCTGGGGGATGGGTGGATGGGGGATGGATGGCTGGATGGGGGATGGGTGGATAAGGGATGGGTAGATGGCTGGCTGGCTGGGGGATGGGTGGATGGG
>NW_024412376.1:168278663-168305917 GCF_014898765.1 Herpailurus yagouaroundi | reverse complement strand
GAGGGGGACCTGGCACTTGCTGGAAAACTACCTCATGACTTTTTCTTGCGCAAAAGTCTTGCTCTCAGGGACACTTTCTCCTGTTCGCTTCTCTCCTTAAACCGCCAATGCCCCTGACTCCTCGGTCTCCACTGCTGTCCTCACTTCATGCCCCGAGAGAGCAGGAAAATCGAAAACAGAACTTCCCCATCTTGTCGCCACCATCCCTCCAGCCACTTGCGTCCCTGCTTCCACCCGGACATGGGTGCCCGACCTGTGTTCCTCGGGCAGGTCGGCGTCAGCGCCTGGGCACCAGGCTCCCACACAGATGGGTCAACTGACTGATGGAAAAGACAGTTGCAGGCAGGGGTTGATGAACCGATGGACGGTCGGTGGGTGGAGGGGCGGACAGATGGGTGCATGAATGGATGGGTGGGTGGAGGAGGGTGGGTGGATGCAGGTTGTGAGCGCACGGTGGGTGAGGGAGGGAGGACGACGAGTGGGTGGGGAGGTACACGGGAGGCGAGACAGGCCCCTGTCCGCAACCGACGGGGTTGTCCCTCCTCCCCCAGCCTAGAATTTGGGCCCCCCCCCCCACTGGCCGGGCTCCTGACCACGCCTGTCTCGCAGCAAGGACCAGGCGGAGGCCCCCGAGGGGGTGCAGGTCACTGGCTGTGAGTTTCATCACGGCTGAGTGCCCGCTGGAGGAGAGGGGTGTGCGTGTGCCCATCTGTGCGCTGCCCTGAGGGCTGGGGGCAGCCCCAAGGCAGCCCCAGGACCCCCTGTGCCGGCTTCGCAAGCATGTTCCCACGGTGGCCACCGTCTGAAGTTTTTCTGCCCGCCCCACGGACACCTTCTCCTGCCATGGGCGGAGGTGACTCTGCTCCCTGGAGGGGGGATCAGCGCCCCCACAGTGATTCCCCACCACCCCCTGCTGTCTCTCCCCTGCCCCCCTCCTGCCCCCCTCCTGGTTTCTCTGGGGGAAGTTTCAGAGGGTCCTGGACGATCTGGGGGGGGGGGGGGGGGGGAAGAACCGACTGGTAAGGAGCCCCTAGTGTGCGCAAGTCTCTGGGTCACAGGAGGGGGTGCCCACCCCACCCCACCCCACCCTGGGCAGAGGGAGAGTCAGCCCCACTGCCCTGCTGCCCCCAGACATCCTGCCACTGCGGCGGGAGGATCCCGAGGGCTGTGTGTCACCTGGGAGGGCGGAGACAGCCTGTCAAGGGTGACTGCAGGGCGGCTGGCAATTACGGGATTTCCGAACGCCTCGTTCCAGGCCAGACGTGGCGGCCGAGGGCGCGGGAGGCGCTGCTGACATTTCCGAGTCTGTGGCAGTAATTGAGGTCCTGGCCCTCGAACTGTGGGCGTGTCCTGCCCACTGCGTGCCACGGGCTCCAGAGAGACCCTCCGTGTCTGGGGGGCCCCGGTTCTGCCCTCACCTAAGACTGATTAGGGAACTGAGGCCCAGCGGAGTGGGGAGGGTGCCGGGGGCCTCCCTCCTCTGAGCTGTAAGAGGCTCACCCACCTGGCTGCACACCGAGGCCGCGGGGAGGCGTGGCCTGTGTCCCCTGGGCGACCCCGTGACCCGCGTGGCAGCCCCTGCGGCCTCCCCGGCTGGAACAGGTCAGCGGCCTCGGTGTGCAGCCTTGGGCCCCCGGACAGCCCTACTCGCCACCCCCCCCCCCCGAAGCTCGGTTTCTTCATCTGTGATGGGGCCACAGGTGGCAGGCCTTGGTTGTGACAGAGAGTGAGACGCACCCCTGAGTGGCAGGGGGGCGGGGGGCGCCCTCTGGCTCCTGGGGCCGCACACGCCTTCCGGACCTGGCCCTCTCCATTCACGGGACGCGGTCCTCCTGGCCTCTGTCTGCTGGACCTTCTTTCTCTGCCTCTGTCGGGCTGGCCTCCCCTGTCCCCCTCGTGTGGGCGTCTCCCAGGCTCAGCTCTCGGCTCCCCTCCCTCACCTGTGCCTTCTTCCCCATCGCAGGCTCAGCTGCTACCCCAGGCCCCCGGCCCCCCCCCCACCCGACGCCCCCCACCCCCACCCCAGCCCCTCGCAGCCCTCTGCTCGGCACACTGCTCCCTGCCTCGGGGACTGTCCCTGCCTGGGGACTGGAGCCGTGGCCCACCCTAGAAGCCAGAGTCTTCAGCCTCTGATTTGCCCCCAAAGACTCAGCAAAGTGAGCGTGAGGGAGTGCGCGCCCAGGGGTGTGTGCGTGTGTGCATGTGTGCATGTGTGTGAACGCAGGCCAGCACACGTGTGTGCATATGCACCTGTGAGCTCACGTGTGCACACGCATGACTGGGGACATGTGTAGGTGTGCGCACGTGTCTGTGTGCACTGGGATGCACACTCGTGTGATAAGTGTGTGATAAGTGTGCACGCACGTGTGCGTCTGTGTGTGCGTGTGCCAGGGCGCTCCAAATGTGTTTCTGAGTGCACGTGTGTGAGCGTGCTCCCCACCGTCGTCACTTGGCGAGAAGGGTGGGCGAGGGCGTTGAGCCCCAGGTCCTGTGGGTGTGGCTTCTCCTGTCTCCCGCCCACTGGCTGTCACTGGCCCCACGGGGCTTCACCCCGCTTTTGCACATCTGAGCGGTGCCGACCGCAGCAGGGGCCCTGGTCCCGGGGACCCCATCCCAGACCCCCCCCCCCCGCCAGTCTGGGCCACGCCCCCACCCCAGGCTTCCTCTGGTGGCCCCCACCTCAGGAGGGCTTGGTGGGGGTGCTGGAGGAGGCCCTTTGAGTTGCCACCTGTGCTGTGCTTGCCCCAGGACAGGACCTCAGGACCCAGGGTAGGTCAGAGGGCCCTGGAGTCTGCGCCCAGCTCCCCGCCTCCTCGGTGGCTGCTCAGCCTCCTCGCGCTTGCCTCTGTGCAATGGGGGCGGTGGGAGGGATGGGGGGGGGTCACAGGCAGCCCCAGCCCAGCACCCAGTGAGCAGGCGCTGTGGCTCCAGAGGCGTCCCTGCCCCCCCGGGGAGCCACGGGGGCTGGGGGCGCGGCGGGCGGGCCAGGGCGCCGCGGTGCGCGGTGAAGGCTATTTAAATGCTCCATTGGAGAGGGATTAAAGTTTACGCAAGGTCACCGAGGATGTGATAATTATAATCACAGGTTTTTGGCTCCACAATGACAGCCATTTGTTATTTCCGCTCGGGCGGCTCCCGCGGCCCCGAGCTGGTGACAGGCGTGGACTGATTTAGTGGCCCGAGCCGGTGCCCCTCCCTCCCGCTGCAGTCCCCGCAGCCCCCACTGCTGGGGGCTGCCTCGGAGCTCCACCCGCAGGGGCCTCGCTCGTAATGGGGCAGGAGGGGGAGTGGACAGCGGAGGCCGGGAGGCGGGAGGCGCTGGCAGAGGCGAAGGGGGCTGGGGGCCCAGCTCCGGGCGGGGGCGGGGGGGGGGGCGGCGGCAGGGGGAGCCTGTTGACGGCACAGGCGGCGGCTCTGGCCTGAGCCCCGTCCTGGGGCCTCTGCCTCTCCCTCTGCTGGGGATGGTGTACCGGCCGTGCTGATGCCCTGCGGGCCACGTCCACAGCATCGTTTCTTTACCGGCCGTGTTAATAAGTCAGCGGCAGCGGAGGGTCTGGACGGGGAGTGTCTGTGCCCTCCACGCCGTGTCTCCAGCTGGAACTTATGCTGGGATATCGGTGTTTCCCTGGAAGGGGGTCCATGTCCGCACCCCTAACCCGGAGGGCCCCTTCCCGGGCTGGCTGGCCCTCCTGCCCCAGGGCTCCGAGAGCCCTGACCACCACTGTCGACGTGTCTCACAGGTAGTGCCTGCCGGGTGGCCAGCATAGCTTCCTTGGGCTGAGATCGGCCCGGGGGCGGGCCTGCCGGGTGGGCCGAGGCGCGAGCACCTTCCTGGTGGGACACCTGTGGCCACGGGCCGCCACGAGCCATGGTCTCCTCTCCTTTGGGGACGGGCGTGGGTCTACCTGTGCGGCAGCCTGCCCCCAAGTCCCACCCCCCACCTACCTCCTGCCTGTTGCTGCCCCGTGATTGATGCAGCGTTTTTTGTTTGTTTTTGCAATCAGAGGTGAGAGCACTTTAATATATATTAAATGGTGATAAATAGGGGGTCCAGGCGGCCAGCCTGACGCGGCATTTGTCTTGGAGGGAGCGGAGATTGATAACTCGCAGGTGGCATAAAAAATCAAGCCAAAGCCCGCTTGGGGAGCCCGTGTCCCAGGAACATTTCTCTCTGGGGGTGCCCCAGGGGACCCAGCCGCTCTGCCAAAGGCCCACCGTGGCCACGGAGCCCTTGGTTCTGGCCCTGGGCCTGGGGTGGCCAGACCCACGGCTCTTGGCTCCCCTCTGCCCCCCACCCCCCACAGCAGCAGAGGGACACCTGACCCCAGCCAGGTGCAGAGGGGCAGGGAGCCGGGCGGGGGACTGTCTCCGGCCGGGGCCTTGCCTCCCCCGCCCCCTTCCCCCCCACCAACCCCCAGCCTGCCTGCCTGCTCTCCCCACCCTTCTGGCCCCCTAGGCCTTTAGCCCCGCCCTCATCTGATAAGGCTGGCCAATCCCCTGGCAGCGCTGAGCCCCGCCTTTGGCTTGGCCCAATCAGGGGCCAGTTCTACAGCGGGGGGGGGGGGGGGGGGGGGGGCCTGTCCCTCCCGGCCCCTGGAGCCGACCCGGAGTCTCTCTCTTCCTCTTACTTTTACAGACTTGGTCCTCCCCCGCCTCTACCCCTCCGGGCCTCTGCCCTTCTTGATCTCACCACCCCTCGCCTCCCTGTCCTTTGTCCTCCCTGGCACCTTCCTTCCCTGAACTCTGCCCTCCTTGGCCCCTGCCCTCCCTGGTCTCTGCTCTCCTAGGGGCGGTCATGCACAGGAGTGGCTGGAAGGGGCCCGGGCCCTGGGCTGAGGATTTGATGAGGAACTTCCCTGAGCTTGGCCTCACATGGGGTGGTGCCTGTGGCCCTACTGGCCCTCCTGCGCTGTGCCCTCCCCCAGTCCTCTCTCTAGAGGGGCTGCACCATCCGGCTAGGTGGGAGAAAGGGGGTTCCAGGCCTTCCAGGGCCCTGGGAGAGCAGCCAGGCTCCAGAAGTGACCCCGACTGGCCCAAGTTAAAGGCGGCGCACGGCCCTGGCCAGGGGATTGGTTGGTGCGTGCACGTGACCTCCGCCCCATCTCATGTGGTGGGAGGCCTGGAGGGTCAGATCAGGTCCCACCAAGTCTGGGGCCAGTTGCGAGAGGTGGTACCGGGTCCCAAGGTTTACTTCCAGCAGGCCGCCAGGGAGGACACTGCGGGGACAGGGCGCCCCACGGCTCGTGGACAGACACTGCGGGGACAGGGCCCCCTGCAGGGCTCTTGCTACTGGTTGGACCACCAACTCCCCCAGCTCAGCCGCTGCAGGACACGGCCGGGCATCCCCGTGGCCGCGGTCTGTCGGGCCGTAGCCGCCCTCCACCGGCTCACGCCCCTACGGAGGATGACAGCACACGCTGGTGGTCAGCAGCATGCCTCCCGGGGAGGTCATGGACGTGTGCCAGCGCCCTCCTGGGTGGTGCCCATCCCCACATCCCAGTGAAGTTGGCGGAGCGGCTCCCTCTGCACTCAGTTCATCAAATAAAGTGTGTTTTGTTGAAACCGCCTGCAGAGCTTGTAAAGATAGCCAGGGCCTCCCCACAGGACGGGTGACGGTCCTCATCCTCGGGGGCGGGACTGGCTTCTGGGGATGGGGCAGCTCCCTGGTCAACGACTCCCCGGGTCCCCCTCCAGAAGCAGAGGCCCCGGCGACTCTGTCCGCTGGGAGGCCTGGCCCCGATGGCCGCCCCTCTACCCGGCACACCCTCAGCCTCAGCGGTGGGGGAGGGGAGGAGGGGGTGGCATCGCCTCCAGAAAATGACCGTCCCGAGTGGGACAGGACGGGGCTGAGCACCGTGGCAAGGACGGGCTTCTGATCCTGCGGCGGGTTGGGTCCTGACCAGTGCGCCCCTCCCCCACCCCCGGGCACGGCCCTCAGCCACGGGGGGCTGCGTGTGACAGGCCACATGTGGTGGAACAGCATCTCTGTGGGCTCACGGGGTGGGGGGTGGGGGTACCGGGGGCCTGTGGGGGCCTGTGGCGGTCAGGCAGGGCCCCACGGAGCAGGGGCCAGGCTACCTCCGTCCCGGACACCGGGCTCTCGGTGCCCGGGGCACAAACACAGCTGAGCAGAGACCTCGGGGTATCGCAGAGCAGACCAGCCATGGGACCAGAGGTCATTCCCAGGTGGCCGATGACAGACGGCAGAATTTGGGGGGCCCGCGCTCGAAAAGAATAAGAATTTCAAGATGATAGCCGCAGAGTGCGAGAGCAAGTGTGGGACCCGCCTGGTGGAGGCTTGTGGAGGCCAGGAGGCCGGGACAGGGAGGGAAGGAGGCTGCCTGGGAGCAGCGGCGGGTGGTGGGGAAGGGGGCTTCAGGGGAGTGGGGGCAGGGGTGGGAAGGGGGCTGCAGGGGAGCGGCCGCAGGGGCGGGTGGGCCACAGGCTGTTCCTGTCCCTCTTCCTCTGAGGCCTGGCTTTTCCTGTGACATTGTTGGTCCTTTTCTTTTCAAGGGTATTAGCCTCAGTCTCTCAGGTGTGGTGCAGACACCCCTACCCCGCACCCTGCTTGTCTATTTTGAGGGGGCAGTTTTGCCCTTTAGAAATACTTGATTTTATGTGGTCAGATTTACGACTCCTCCATGGCTTCTGTGTTGCTTCAAAGTTTTCTCTCCTCTGAGGCTGTTTTAAGAACACAGGAGACTCATCTGTAGTTTAATTTGGTCTTGAGAGGGGGGCTTACCGGCAGCTCACCCCTTTCATGGGCTCGCCCCGTCTTTTGCCTCTTACCCCGCATGGTCACCTGGGACGTGGAAATGTTGGGGTTTGGAGCAAACGGTCAAGGAAGAATTCTTGAGACGTCTTCGGCGCAAACAGGTGGTTTTCCTAAAGCCCGGGGACAGGACCCGTGGGCAGAAATTGCTGCACTGGGGTTATGACAGGTGACTGATTGTATACCTTCAGGTGGGGAGGGGGTTAGGGACAGCCTAAGCATCTGAGGAATTTTGGGAGCAAGGTCTCCAGGACCTTGAGGAGGCTAGCTGCTGTTAAGGTGACTTACTGTTGTCTAGTGAGATAGTCACGAGACCCTTCAGCTGTCCGTCAGGGGGCCATATGCTTGGGGGATGACTGCTACTATATATTTGGGGGTTAGAGATAAAGGAAGTTTCCAGAGGAATTTTTTTTAATGTTTTATTTTATTTTTGAGAGAGCGACACAGAGCACAAGTGGGGGAGGGGCAGAGAGAGAGAGAGAGAGAGAGAGAGAGAGACAGAATCCGAGGCAGGCTCCAGGCTCTGAGCTGTCAGCACAGGGCCCAACGCGGGGCTCGAACTCACAAACCGTGAGATCATGACCTGAGCTGAAGTCGGACGCTTAACCGACTGAGCCCCCCAGGCGCCCCTCCAGAGGAATTTTTACATGTTAATGTACACTCACAAGATCCTGGGGGGTTGGGACAATGTCAAGCTAAGGTTGCCTTTGGCCCGGAGCTGAGTGTCATCACGGAGGCCCGTGAGGTCCCGGAGGAAGGTCACTCTGTGTCTCACGGACTGGTCGGTGGGCTCTAAGCTGTAGGGAGATTTACTTTTTTTTTTTGCCTTTGTTTCCCACATCAGCCTGCAGCTATGCCCGGCCCCACAGGCCCGGAGCCGGGTCTCAGGACCTGCCCCGGCTCCGTGGCTCCACCCGTCGAGGAGCTGGCGCCCGCTGGCCGTGTCTGCAGCTTCCTCCTCGGCCGGCCTGGCCTGCTGCTCCTCTCCCGGCAGCTGCGGACCCGGTTCTAACAACCCTGATGGGCTGTTTCTAGTGGGAGACGTCAGCGATAGACTCTGTCCCTGCACTTTTCAGTCTTTCTGTCCTGGGACGGCCCTTTCCGGGCTCGCATCGGTCAGCGGGACTTGGACACTTGGTCTGCGCAGGACGGGGACGGCCTCCCCGCCCACCGGGGGCTCCTCGGTCCAGGCGTGTTCTCTCTGCTTCCGGCCCCTCGCTGGACAGCGTCACTGCTGGAGGTGGTTCCGGCTGATTCTCCCCGGGATACGAGCCACATCACCTGTAAGAACACGGTCATTTCTCCTCTGGGTTTCGACACTGACGCGTGTCTCAGTCACTCAGGCCACCATGACAAAGTGCCACCGACCAGACGGCTCAAACAACAGAATTTATTTCCTTGTGGCCCTGGAGGCTGCAAGTCCGAGATCGGGCCGCCGAGCTGGTTTCTCCCGAGGCCTCTCTCCCCGCCCTACAGACGACTCTGTGAGGTTGGGGGTGAGGCCGCGCCCCCCCCCCCTGGGCAGGGGCAGGAGTGTGGCTGGGAGGGCGGAGGGCTGCTCAGGAGCCCTGGGGACCTTGCGGAGGCGACTGCACTACCCTCCCGGCTGGCCAGGCCGCAGCTCTGGCTCTTCCCAGCTCCCAGCTGCGCCCCTGTGGCCAGGCCGGCAGGGGTGGGACTTGGGGCCCGAGTCTCGAGTCTCGAGTCTCGCAGGAGCTGCGGGCCCTGGCCAGGCCCTGGTGAAATGCACTATATAAATGTAAATTTCCCTCCGAGTCGCGCTCACTCATTCAACAAGCTATCAGCGCGGGGCTGTCAGCCCAATTTTTCACACTTTGTGTCCCTGTTCTCTGTCTGGGGCAATCCTGCTTCCCTGGGCCGTGGCGGGTTGGCAGCTGGAAAAGTTCAGCTTTGTGTGCGCAGACAGGGCCACCCCACAGGCCCGCCGTGGCCTTGGGGCCAGGCCCGGGGATGGGGGCGTGGGGAGTGGCTTTGGGGAGAAGATGGCGGGTGGGCTCTGGGCAGGGGGGGTGGAGAAGGGGACGAAAGGGCGGTTCTCTAGTTAGGGAAACCCGGTCTGGGTCACCGGAAGAGCCAAGCGGCAGTCGGAGATCTTGGGGGGAAGCAGGTTTCTTTGGCACCCATGGGCTCAGAGGAGACCCTTCTCCGGAGACCTGAGCCCCGAGTGCGGGTGGGAAGGGTAATTTATAGCGTCGTCCTCCGCGTTCGTGGCGGCTTTCGGCGAGGCCAACCGGGCAGGAAGAACCCGGAAGAGGAGTCTCCCAGCTGGGAACTGGAGCTTGTTTTCGTCCTGTCGCCATATTATGGTGCAGAACTTTACTTACTTTCCCAACAGCAGTAATTTGGTGCCTGAGGCAAGCAGGGTGGGAACAAGAATCTGGAAGGGGAGTCATCAGGCACGGACTGAAATTCCCTCATCAGTCCTGTTGGCCATCACGGAACAGATTTTTCCCTAACACTCTCACTCCCTGCTTCCCACCCTCCCAGGCCTAGGCGCCCCCCTCAGGCGGCACCTGGGCCTCAAGGTCCCCCTGTGGCCCCACTCGGTGGGGGGAGCAGGTCCCGGGAGCGCCGTGGGGACCAGCGGGACGTGACCCCTCTAGGCTGCTCCCTTGCCCCCACTGGTCATGAACAGGGAGGCCTCACATGGGGCACGTAGCAGAGGCTCAAAGCCAGCCCAGGACTAGGTCCCTGTCCCCTGGGGAGGAGGGGGTAGACAGGCGGAGCACTGGCGTCAGGAATCTGGGGGTGAACAGTGGGAGGGGTGTGACCGTGCTCAGGGCCGGGGCCACCTGCTCAGCTCCCCTCGGCCCTGCTGCCTGCTCTCTGCAGCCTGAAGACGCGTCCTGCAGCTTTCACGGCTTCCTGCTGGTCCTCCCCTGGCGTTTACTGCCCACACTTGCTGGGAGCCTTGGATCTTGGCACTTGCACACCCCCCGGATCTGTGGCCCGGAGGGAGCCCTGCTGCCCTGCCAGGGGCAGGAAGAGGGGCTCAAGGCCTTCCAGGGGAAGGTTCGGGACAGAAGCCCACCTGCCGGCCCCACTCAGGGGACACAAGCATATGACCAGGAAGACAGGACAGCCCCACGGAAGGGTTCAGGGTAGAACGGCTTTTATCCAAATGTCACTGACGTGCAATAAACTCCACATGGTGCAACTACGTAATCTGATGGGTCTTGGCAGGTGTATATGCCGATGAAAATGTCCCCCTGACCTGGGGGACGAGCATCCCCACCCCCAAGGTTGCCTCTGCCCCTCGCAGCCCCCGTGCCCCTCCTCATACCCCACCCCATCCCAGCAACTATGGATCTTTTTGTCATTACTGATTCATTTCTCCGTCTAGAATGTCATACAAATGTACCTCTTTCCTCTGGCTCCTTTCGCTCAGCACCGTTCACCCACAGCGTTGTGTGTGACTTTTCAGCGTGTCCGTCCTCACTGCTGAGGGGTGCCAGCGCATCTAGTCACCTGTGGATGGACGCGGGCCGGGCTCCTGCCTGGGCGGGTTCAGAGATAGCTGCCGAGAACGTCCGCGTGCGGCTCTTCACAAGACGCTTGCTTGTGTCTCTCTGGGCAATGGCCTCGTGGTGCCGCGGCTCGTGGCTGCTGGCGCATCTTTAACTTTCTAAGACGTGGCTGAGTTCTGCCCCGCGGTGGCTTTGGGTTCCTGCCAGCAGGGAGGGCTCCTCCCGGAGCTCCCACGGTATCTGCGTCCGCGTCTGGCCCAGCCTGGCGGTGGCTATTTGCCGCTCATGTGCGTTTCTGGAAGGAGCACGGGGAGCCCCCTCCCCTGTGCTCATTTGCCACCCTCGAATCCTCTTTGGTAAAAAAAAAAAAAAAAAAAAAAAATGTTTGCTCAAATCTTTTGCTCGTTTTTAATTGGGTTGTTTGTCTTCTTGCATTAAGTTGCAAGAGATCTTTTTTTCCCTGTTTTAAAAAATTGAGATATAATTCATGTAACACAAAATTCACTGTTTTAAAATGTACAATCCTGTGATGTTTTGTGTGTAATCACAAGGTTGTACGGCCATCAGCGCTACGTAGCTCCAGAATTTTCATCACCCCAAAAGGAAACCTGTCCCTGCCGGGGTCACGCCCTCCCCAGCCTGGCCCCGGCCCATCGTTCTCCTTCCCTGTGGGTCAGTTGCCCCAACATCCGTGCCCTGGGTGGGCTTCTATGCCTGCCAACCCCCCCACCCCGGGTGTGTGAGTGGCCCTGAGGGGTCCAGGACTCAGGGGTGCCGGCTGGGATGTGGCCTTGTTCCCATCTCCGGCTTCTCTGCTGGGTTCCGGGCCCGGAGCAAACATGGCTGGGGGTGGCCACAGGCAAGCGGGGACAGAGTGGGGAGGGGGGGGATGTGGATGGAGGGGCAGGGGAGGGAGGAGGAGGAGGAGGGCGAGGAGAGATTGCTGAGGGCACTGGGGAGGGGAGGGGCGAGGCTGGGGGAGGACAGAGGGAGGGGGTGAGGGGGGACGGGCGGGGGTGGTTTGCAAGTTTTTAGGGTGCCGCTGCTCCAAACCAGCTCAGAGGGGTGCAGTCCTCCGTCCCAGAGCAGAGGCCCCTGACTTCCCCCTGGACAGGCCTAGAGGGGGCTCAGGGGCTTCTCTGTAGGGCACGGACCACCCCCCCCTCCACCGGCCGCATTCCCACCGGGCACCTGCCAAAGCAGGGGTCTGCCTGCCCCGGGGCCTGATTTATGGGGTGTCTTGGCCCTGGTGTTTGCTCTCCAAAGGCTGCAGAAATCGAATTGCTCTTTGAAGGGGAAAAAAATGCCCTAAATAAAGCAGTTAATTGCAAGCAAGCAGCTCTTCTAATGGGCAGTGTTATCGGCCTTGAGGCGACCACAAGCGCGGAATCCTGAGTGGAGCCACCGCCCAGGCGGGAGGCCCGGGACGCGCCAAGGGGTCAGCGGCAGCGGGCGGACCTCGCCGGGCGCCCCTCTGGCCAGCGGTTAATTGGAATAACAAAGTCAATACGGCTGCTGTGGGACACAATCTTCATTTGATCTCTCTCCTGGGCGGATTAATTAAGTGTTATCAATTAATGGCCTGGTTAGAGGGGACACCGTGTGAATCACTTTCACAGGACGTATCAGGCCCACAGGCCAGAAATACCCTGATGCCACACTTATTTCTGTGAGAAAGCAGGGGTCTGAGGGCGGTGCAGGTGCACTGGGCAGAGGGGAGCCACCAAGCTGGGACCGGGGGCTGGGCCTTAGTGACGTGGGACGATGACAGGGACCGCAGCACCTCTCCACAAACTGTCACCGCGTCACCGGCCCCTTCATGCCATCCAAAGGGCTCTCCACGGGGATGAAATCCAGCTGGGTCTGCCGTTAGCCCCAGACCTCAAGCCTGGCCCATGGAGCCCAGGGGTGGGTTGGCAGCCTGGGAGTCCAGCCCCTAACAAGGACATGCTCCTCCCTCCAAACTGTAGGTGCCACTCTTAGAGCAGAGGGCGTGAGGGCCACCGCACAGGAGCAGGGGTGCGGCTGAAGAGGGCCCTGACCACCCTGGGCTGTTCGGATCCTCTGGGGAGCCGGCTGCAGGCTTCGCGCCGTGCAGGGAGGACCCCCCCTCCTTGCTGAGGGCCTGGATGGTCCCACCTCCTCCAGGGCCCCCGCCTCCCACCCCGCCCCCCCACCTGCCTCTTCTCCCATGGAGGCAGCGTCACCTTTTGTGTCACCGGATGCTGAGCATCACATTAAACCTGGGATGCTGTGTCAGTGGTCTGCTGTGAGAGCCTCTGCTGACTCGGGGCCCTGGTTCCCAGGCCAGGAGGCTAAAGCATGGGTGAAGAGCAGGGGCTGCGTGGGCACCGTCTCAGGGAAGCAGTGCCCGGGACTCAGGGATCGGGCTGGGGGGAAGCCCTCCCCTGACCGACCCCACCTCTCTCTGCGGGGCCTAGCCACAGCCATTCCCTTCCCCCTTGGGCCAAAGAACGCTTTAGGGAAGATGGGCTAGTGGACCGCGATCCTGAACCTCGGAGAGGGATCCAACGTGCGTTTGGAGTCAGGTAGATGTGGCCTCCAGCCTAGTCTTTGCCGTCGATCAGGTAGGTAGCGCTGAGCTGTGGTGCCAGCTCTCTGAGTCCCAGCGTCCTTAACTCCGGGCGTCGTTCTGATTACGAGAACAGACGCGAAAAGTGCGACGGACCAGAAGGAGATGACGGTGGTGCTGGCGGTGGTGCCCGTGGTGCTTGTGACGGAGCAGAGCAAACGTTAATGCCTCACAGTTTCTGGGAGCCAGGACTCTGCCAGGGTCTTAGCTGGGTGGTTCCCGCTCAGGGTTTCTCAGGAGCCTGCCAAGTGGCAGCCAGGATCGTGGGCCTCTCACAGCTTGGTTAGAAGTGGATTTGTCGGGGCGCCTGGGTGGCTCAGTCGGTTAAGCGTCCGACTTCAGCCAGGTCACGATCTCGCGGTCCGTGAGTTCGAGCCCCGCGTCGGGCTCTGGGCTGATGGCTCGGAGCCTGGAGCCTGTTTCCGATTCTGTGTCTCCCTCTCTCTCTGCCCCTCCCCTGTTCATGCTCTGTCTCTCTCTGTCTCAAAAATAAATAAATGTTAAAAAAAAAAAAAGTGGATTTGTTTCCAAGATCGCACCAGGCTTTTGGCAGGCCTCCCATCCTCGCGGACTGTTGGTATGACCAGGCAGGTGGCTTCCCCAGGACAAATAGTGAGAGAGACGGGGTGAGAAGACAAAGGAGGGAGCGGGCGAGCGGCCTCGGAAGCGGCGTCCCACCCTTTCTGCCACACTGCCTGGCCAGCTCCTCGGGGGCTGGGAGCCCCGGGAGGGAGGGAGCTGGTGGCCTCTCAGAGGCTGCCCACCACAGTGATGGTGGGGGCTGGGAAGAAGAGGCCGAGGGTATCTGCGGGCTTGGGGCCCCTCCGACCAGGAGGAAGGCACGTGGTGAGACCAGAGAGGGTCCGTGGACCCGCATCCCGCGCCTTCCTCACGGAGAACATTTCGCACCAGGCCCCTGGGTTCTTACGATTTGCCTCTTACCGCACTGGCCAGACTTCCTCTGGGATGTTCTGTGAGCTGTGCACGATGACCCCTTCTCCTTGCATTCTGCAACACACCAGAGTCAGGGTGTCCCAGCTGGAGGTCCCGTCTGGTCCCTGGAGGAGAGCAGCAGTGGGGGCCCTGAGAGGCCACAGGGCCAGCTGGTGGGTGCCCGTCCCAGCCCAGGCCTCCTGACCGGGGGTGCAGTCTGTGCGGTCCCTGTCTCCCTGGGCAGCGGCGGAGAGGAGGGACTGGGGGAGCCCCGGCCCCCCCAATCAGCCTGCGCCTGGCCGCTGGCTGGGACCAGCCCCCAGGGATAAATCCTCCCAGGCAGCTTCCTGCTGCAGCCAGGTATCTGAGGAATGAACACGGTGTCCCATCATTTCCGAGGCGCTTGCCCGATGGGACAGTTTGTAATAAAATTGCTTCTAAAAACATATTTGCGAGTTGCCACCACATTTTTTAAGCAGAACAATCTCTCACGGTGGCTCTTCGTCTCCGTGATTAAGTAGCCGACTCTCGTACATGTATTTTGTTATGTGCTTTTTAACCAGGCTGAGAAAGCGCCTTCTCTGCGAGGGCCTCCCTTAAAAAACGCTGTTTTGATGTGTGATTTACGGGGTTATCTGATGAATCCCTCCCTGGAGCGGGTGACAGGCTCGCGAGAAGGTGAGGGATGGGGTGGCCTCCCTGGGCTGCTCTCCCTGCCAGGGAGCCGACGGGCTGGGGCAGAGGGCGCGGCCGTCTGGGGTGACTTTGTGTCACCCCAAGCCCTGTGGGGTGGGGAGGCCGGGTGGGACACAGGGCGTGTAGGGGTCTAATCCACTGTTCCTCGTGCCCACATTGGCCTTCTCCCCTGTCCCCACCCCCAGGCCATGCCACTCAGGGAATGTGGGCCTCAGCTGGGTGGGGGAGGAGGCCGGCATCTCCCACCCAGGGGGGCACCGCGAGGCCCCAGACGGTGGTGATGGCCCTGGAGCAGGGCCAGAAGCTGATCGCTCCCCACGCATCAGGGAACCACCCCGAGCTGCGACCGGCACAGCCATGGGGGGCGGGGTGGCGCCATGGCCGTGCACAAGGCTGTCCTGGGCATCTGGGCAGAGGTGTCCCCCCCAAGAGGCTCACACCTTGGCGGCCCAGTGGAGTGACGCCCTCAGTGGGCAACTGGGGTCCTCTAGATACAAGGTCACTGCCCCCAGAGCTCCAGCCAGGTCTCCAGGGACACGAACCGGCTGTAATTGAGTCACTGACTTCTCCCTCTAGGGCAAGTGGCCTTGAGGCAGCTTGTTTCCCTGCAGTAGCTTCGTGACTGGCCCCCAGGCCCTCTCTCCCTGCTCCTGTGAGACAAAGCCCACTCCTCAAAACCAGCCGGCAGGCCCTGGCCAGTTGTTAGGGCTGATTCCAGAAATCATGATCTCATGGCCCTGTTCATGGGGGGCGTGGGGGGGGGGCGGAGTCTGAGATCCATCCAGGGCACACACCTGTCCCAGCCTGCAGCGGGGGCGGCCGGGGTGGGCACCCCAGGTGACAGCAGCCAGGAGGCCACGCAGAGCTTCGTGACGGACGTCAGAGGCTGTGGATGCTGAGCTGGCCGGTCCCGCCGACCCTGAGCGCCGGGGGCTGGCGGGCGGCGAGGCCCGCGTTCCTGGGCGGTGCCCTTCGGTTCGTGTGTGTCCGGAAAGCCGTCCCTGCGGCCGCAGGGGAGATGGCTCTGCCCTGCTCTTGCTGCCCTTTCTGCCTCCTCCCTGCACCCCAGGCCATCCTCCCAAGCCCCGCCCGTGTGTGACATCCATACATGCGTCCACACGCGTCCCCATGGTGCAGGCGCCCCCCGGTGCCGGCACACATTGGGAGCCGCCGGGACAGCCAGAGGGGAGGCCGGGCCAATGTCCGCCGGTGGCTGACGGCACGAACAAAACACAGCGGCGTGTGCCGCGAGTCTTGCACGCACTTCCGTGGGCGTGAGATTCTGGCGCCCGAGACAACACAGGTAGGCCGGAGGACATTACGTTGAGGGGAAGAAGCCGCGCCCAGAGGGACAAATGCCATACGGTGTGTCCAGACGAGGCAAGTCCGTGGAAACCGCCGGGGGGGGGGGGGGGGGGGGGGGGGGGGGCTGGAGTCTGGGGAGGGGACACTGGGGCCGCCAGCCAGAGGGCGCGACCGTGGTGATGGCTGCATGTCTGAAGGAACGGAAGCGACACTGAATTGTGCAATTTAAATGGTGTCTGAGTTATAGCTCAATAAAGCTGTTTAAATGGAAAAGAATGAAATTTGGGGCCACAAGGAGCATTTGGGCAACAGCGTGGTGGGCCCTCGACTTGGAGCTGGGCCAGCCCCCCCCTCCCCCGACTCCACCTGGGGCCTGGGCTCCAGCCCCTACATGCTGGCCAGGGTCCGGCCCTCGGGCGCCTCTTCGTCTGGGGTCACCATGAAGGCTCGAGGGGCCCGGGCCCGTGCTGGGGGGGGGGGGCACAGCCTCCTCCACAGAGCGCGGGGTCTGCAGGGCACGTGGTAAGCAGCCAGCCCAGGGCGTCCACGCACCTGTGAGGGGACCACGGAGGCAGAGACCTGGGTCTGCAGGAACCACAGCAGGGCGGGCTGGCAGGGGTCATCCCTGGCCCGGCTCCAGGCTCTGGTCCCAGGGGTCATGAGCCTCCTGCGTGGACCCCTCGTTCCCCTGCTCAGCCCATGGGCCAGTAGGTCGACCAGAGCACGGGGCCAGCTTTGGGCCTGGGGGTGGGGGTGTGGTGGGGGTTGGAGTGGGGTGGGGTAGGGTGGGGGGTCAGGGGCCTGGGGTGGGGGGCTGCCAGCCAAGGAGCATGGCCTCAGGGGAGGACAACCACCCTTGGAGCCCCCCCCCCCTGCCCCCGGCCTGCTGGGAGGTGGCCCAGCCCTCTCCCACCCGCCTGACGCGGACCCAAGGGGCAGCCAGGTGCCCTCCGGCCCAGGTCCGGCTGGAAGACAGCCTGGGGCGGCCCCTGAAGACGAGGGAGGGGAAGCCTGTGCAGAACCTTTCCTGAACCCAAGATGCGAACAGAGCTCCTGCACGCAGAAGTGATGGGCCCCCTACCCCCGGCCCAGCGGACCCCTCCCCTGATGCCCTTCTCCCCGGGGTAGAAGTGGTTAGAGATATATTAATTATATTTCTTCCCCTAATGGGCTGCTTACTTTATGATGTGGGGACACAAAAGTAAATTTTAAAATCAATTATACAATTACATATGTAGTAATAACAGAGTACACAGCTAATCTCCACCGGGTCAGGACTGCAACCTTCCAATAATGCAGGTTTCATTAGCGGAAAGGCTGTTATTGCCAAGAATTACAGAAATAATGGGAGTGGGTGTATTCAGCGAGAAGTAACAAATGAGGCTGCCCGGGAGATAAGACGCAGAAGCCGCTGCTCGCAGAGAGGACGCTGGACGCTCGCGAGGCTCGCTGGATGCCGAGAACATCTGCGGGCCACCCGCACCTGCCTGGGGAGCAAGAATTAATTTTAGACGCTTTCTGGGGCCTGGCAGGTGGGGGCTTCTGCCCAGGGAGCTGCGGCCATGCCTGCGGGGGCGGGGGGGGGGCGGGGGGGAGGGTCCCTGGTCTCCTCCGTCTGGTGCTGGTAGGTCCCCGAGACTGTGAGCCCCCACCGACGTGTTCCTGCCCCCACGGCCCCTCTCTCCGCGCTGGCTGACAGCTGCAAGCCTCACACCCTGGGCATCTGGAAGCCTCCCCGATCCCCAGGGGCCACTTCTCACCGCTGCTGGGAACACGACCTTGCTCACCTCGGCCCTGGTTTCTGTTGGACAGAAAAGCCGATTCCCAGGGTGCTAGGAATGTGCGGAATAAGAAGGAGATGGCTCTGAGCAATGGTCGGAGGCCTCCTCTCTGGTCCCCGTGCCCTGCCCTGGGCTGCCTGCTCGCACCCGCAGGCCCCAGAGGTCACTTTGTGGGTGGGGTGGGGGTGGGGGTTGCCAAGAGGTGATCCGTGTTAGGACAGGGAGCGGAGGCCAGAATGGCCGAAGGGGACAGCAGCAGGGGTGCCTCCGCGCCAGCTCCAGGGGGACCCCGGCCCGGGACTGCTGGCTCCCAGAAAGACACCCCCCGTTTTGCCTGCAGGAGCAGAGCTTGACCGTGTCATCGGTGCAGAGAGGAAGTGAAGCCCAAGGTCACAGCCCCCAGGGGCCACTGGGCTGGACACCAGGGTCTGCAGGCCAGCCTGTTCCCTGCTGCTAGGGTTTCTGCTACTCTCCCAGCGCTCATGTTGCGCGGGGATCCTGAAAGCACGCTGGCACGGGGTGGGGGGGGGGGGGGGGTCAGTGAATGAGTCACCACCAGCCTTCACCAGGGTCAGTGTCAGGTCCCATGTGTCACCAGGGTCGGGGTCACAGTCAGGCTTCAAGGGTGACGGGGGCGGTGGGGGTGTCACCATTTTGTGTGTCCCACTGACATAGGCTGTCAGTGTCGGATTCCGTGTCCCGGTCTGTGGTCAGTCTTTGGTGAGACTATGTCAAGCCTGGATGCAGCCTGGATCCCTCTAGGGCCCAGGGAGTGACGAGACTCTTGGTTCTTTCCTTCTGTACTTCTGGATTGGGGCCTTCTAGAAGGTTCTGCCCTACCCACATTCAACTTTAAGACAGAGCTGAGAGGTGGGGGCTAGTGGTCACTGGAGGGGCCTGTGGGGGCTGGACAGAGGGGTGATGTTTCTGGGGAAGGGGGTGCCAAGAAGGTGCCTGGGGCCCCCTGCCTCCTGACCCTGCATGTTGCGGGAGGGAGGACAAGGCCTGGCAGCCAAGACCCCCGTGCCTGGGTCCCATTTGGTGAGGCTGTTGCGGGTCTGTGGGATGCTGGGAAAATCTGAATTTCATTCAGTTCACGAGGCCTCTTTCCTTCCCCACGAGTTGGGGGGGTCCCGTGGGAGCCCCGGCAGGGCTGGGGCGAGCTCTAGACGCTCATAACTCTTCCTTCCAGGTGATCTCTAGGCTGCTGAGGGCCGTGGCCCAGGCCAGCGTGGCGGTGGTGCGGCCTGGTGGCCGGAGGCGGCCAGGACAGCATCGCCCAACTGCACTGAATCCCTGAGTGGTCGCGGCCGTGGATTACCGCGCATGCAAATGAGCTGTGCTGCGCCACGGGCCGGCCCTCTCTTTCTGTGCCTGCAAATAGACTCCGATAAGGGGATCTTTGTAATTACACGGAGCTACACTGGTCAATTCTGACTTTTAAATACCGCAGGGCCCTAGAAAGGAGAAGAAAGCACTGAGCACATGTTCTCCTGGGCAATAGCGGCGTCTTCCTTTTGAATTCCGCCGGCTCGCCCGGAGCCCGGCCGGCCGCGTGGCTGCCCGCCTCCTTTGTGAGCGCTATCGCTCCATCACGGCGCGAGATCATTTCCAAATTAAATTTTATGGTCCATTACTTACCGCTCCGACACTGGTCTAATGGAATCTTAAATGGAACTGACTTGATCTGTGTGGGGCTGGCCGCTCAGTTAAGATGTTATTTGGTTCTAATTATCAGATAATGAACTCGGGAAATTTAATTTTTAATATTTGTATGTCAAAAGTCCATTGTGCTTTGCCTGGAGACTTTAAATTAAAAGTTAACATGGGTCCAACACCAGTCCCAGAATGTCCTCCCGAGGGCAGGGGCCCCGCCAAAGCCCCTACTGTGTGCCCTGTTTGCAGACGGAAGTGACCCCACAGCCTCCCCGGGCAGGAGGCCGTGGTGCGGACAGCATGGTGCTCGTGAGGCCAGGTGAGGTCGGCCAGGGCTCGGAGCTCCGGGAGGCTGCCCGCCCCGGGGCCCCCCCGACGGCCAAGCGCTCGGTGCTGGGATCGCCCACACCTGCACGTGCCCCCACCCCAGCCCACAGCCACCGCTCTGGAGCCCACGGATCCGGAGAGACAGTGGGGCCCCGCATCTGCGGCGACAGCTCCACCCTCAGTGGTTCCTGGGGCCCCCAGGGATAGCCCCCAGCCCCTGTCCTGTGCTCCTGTACGGCCCTGGGTTGACAGACAAGGAGATGCACGCAGGGAGGCCGTGAGCTCTGCATTCCGTCCTGAGGCGCCACAGGAGTCCCTCCGCTCAGGCGGCAAGCACCAGCATGCCGTCCTCGGTCAGCCGTGGTGCCCGGTCTGTGGGCAGCCCCCACCCCCCCCCAGGCGAGCTCCCGGTGGAGGCGCTGATGCGTCCCTGGGTCCCCCTGTCCTTCCTCACATCCCCGAAAGGGACACTCAGGGGGCTCTGGACAAGGTCTCCCAGCCCCTTACCAGAGTCTCTGGGCCTGGGTGTCTCCAGAGCCGGCCACCCTGTGCAGGCTTGGACCCCAGGCCGGAAGCCCCCCAGCTGGCCGGCCCCAGGGCCCACTTGTGTTTCCCGGGAGGAGCCTAAGTCTGGGGTGCGATTCCAGCATCAGCCAGACACAG
This sequence comes from Herpailurus yagouaroundi, assembly GCF_014898765.1. Classification (NCBI taxonomy): domain Eukaryota; kingdom Metazoa; phylum Chordata; class Mammalia; order Carnivora; family Felidae; genus Herpailurus; species Herpailurus yagouaroundi. The sequence goes on along the minus strand of NW_024412376.1, from coordinate 168,285,703 downwards.
CTCGGAGTGAGGTGAGGACGAGAGGGGGAGGGGCTCAGGAGGTCCCCAGGAGACCACCAGGAGGGCTTTCTGGAGGAGGGAGTGGCAGCGGCAGAACGGAGGGTCGTGCGGTTTGGCAAGGGGCAGCGTTGCAGCTGGGCGCGGGGCACGGGATCGGGGGACAGAACGAAGGGGGGAAGCCAGCTGTCAGGAGGCCGTAGGCCAGCCTGGTGGCCCCGGCCCCAGTGTCTGCCGCTCAGACCAGAGGCCGGCGCTGCTGGAGGCACCTGTGCTCTGGTCACAAGGTCACCGGAGCTGCAGGCCGGGCGTGGCTGGCGGCCCAGCGATGGACGGCCAGCCGCCCTCCCTGTCGGACCCCGCGTGGGTCACCCCGCCCTGGTCTGCAGTGAAAAATGGTGGCCGGGCACCCCGTTCATCACCAGGTTGTCCTGCCCAAGGGGTTGGGCTGTGAGTCTCTCGGCTACGCCCCCAGGGGCGGTGGGGGGGGGGCGTCAGCCGTTTCAGGCTCGCCCACAGGGGGCTGGGTCACCCTCTATGGCCCAGGCTAGGACGTCACTAGCCCCCCTGCCGGGTTCTTCAGGGGCTGGTGTCACACCACCTTCCACGGGGAAGGTCGAGGACCGTGGGCTGGTGGTGTCAGCCGCCCGTGGCGGGGTCCCACGCAGACCCTCCTCACTCGGCATGGGGGGTGGGCTTCCTGCCAGCGCCCCGGCACCCCACGGCTCCTCCCCCTCGAGCTGAGCTCTGCCCCCCACGGCCCGCTTCTCCCTCCTCGGGGGCCTCTGGGAACAGCTCGGCCGCGTCCCTGCAGCCGACACCTGCAGCCGCTTCTCAAAGGGGCTGGGGGCCCCTGGGAGCGGGGGTCCCTGGACACGCCCCCCAGCCTTCCTGCCACAGAGCGGCTCTGTCGCCACGGCGGTCTGGCTGCCCCCACCCGCCCCACGCCCTTCGTGACCTGGAAGTCTGATGCCCTCACTTCCGACCCTGCTTTCGCGTTTATGTTTCAACACAGCGCTCTCTGCTCACTGAGGTCAAGAGCAAAGGAGTAACTTCCACCCCTTCGAGTGAGAGGCAGCCACGCTGGTAGGTGACGGGCAGGCCCTGGGCTGACCCACGGGCCTCTGCGGCAGGGTCGTACTCTGCACCACGAGACAGCGTGTTCCCGGGCCGGGGCTCTGTCCCAGGCTCCGACCGTGGCCCGGACCTGCCCTTCTCGCGTGGGCGGGCGGGCGCCTCGTTCGTCCAGAGCCGGCTCCGGTCTCCACCGCCTGCCGCGTGGCTTGCGCCGGCCACTTACCCTGCTCACACACTTGTGGCTCCGCCCTGCACCCCCGGTGGTGACATTTCCTCCCTGTCGGCAGGGAGAGCATCACCCGAAGGCCTCCTGCCTTCCAGCTGGAATCTCCGCGAGACCCACCTGCTCCCTGCCACACCCGCCGCAGAATGCTGCCAGCCCTGAGGCCCGAGGCCAGCTCTGCCCCGGCCACACCGGGGCCGAGGAGACCCCTCCCTCAGCCCAATAAGACCAGGGCCCCTTCCGTCTTCTAGTTACTCCTTTTCGGTGTCAGTAACTCTTCACGTGAAACTTCCCTCTTTGACCCCGTGTGGTGTCTGTCTCTTGGCTGGACCCTCTTCATGTTTGTTTCCATATTTCTTTATTGTGGTAAAACAGACATACCATAAAAGTCAGCATCTTAACCATCTTCATGGGGACAGTTCATTGATACCGAGTACTTCACACTGTTGTGAATCACCACCGTCCATCCCTAGAATCTAAAATTCTGTCCCTGTGACTCTGACGACTCTGGAGACTTCCTATGTGTAGAATGACACGGTATTTTCTTTCTGCAGCTGGCTTATCTCACTGAGCATCGTGTCCTCAAGATCCATCCGTACGGTGGCAGGTGGCAGGATTTCCTTCCTTTTAAGGCTGAATTACATTCCATTGTGTGCATGGACCACATTTTCTTTATCATTCATCCATTGGTGGACACTGGGGTTCTTTCACGCTTTAGCTATTGCGAATAATGTTGCTATGAACTTGGGGTGCAAACATCTCTTCAATCCCTTGTGTCCACTACTTTGGGTAGGTACCCAGATGTGGAATTGCTGTGTGGTATGGTGACTCTCTGTTTAATTTTGTGAGGAAACTCCACACTGTTTTCTGCAGTGGCTGCACCATTTTACATTCCCACCAACAGTGCACGGGCTCCCAGTTTCCCACGTCCTCACCAACATGTGTTATTTATTTATTCATTTGAGAGTAGCCCATCCTACTGACTGGTGATATCTCATTGTGGTCTTGATTTGCATTTCTCTAATGCTTAGTGGGGTAAACATCTTTTCATGGCTTATTGGCCATTTGTAAATAACCCTTGAAGAACTGCCTGTTCAAGTCCTTTGCCCAATTTTAATTGGATTGTTTATTTTTTTGTTGTGGAGTTTTAGGAGGTCTTTATATATTCTGGATACTAGTCCCTTATCAGATAAGTGACTTGCAAATCTTTACTCCCACTCTGTGGGCTGCCTTTCTACTTTGTGGTTCGTGTCCTTTGATGCACAGAAGTTTTTGATTTTGACTAAGTCCAATTTATCTGTTTTTTTCTTACATGTGCTTTTGGTGTCGTATCAAAGAAATCATTGTTAAATCCAAAGTCACAAAGTTTTCCCCCTATGTTTCCCTCTAACAGTTTTAGAGTTGAGCTCTTTAGGTTTTTCATCCATTTTGAGCTAGTTTTTGTATGTGGTGTGAGGTAGGGGTCCAATGTCATTCTTCCGCATGGGGATGTGCAGTTTTCCTGGCACCATCTGTTAACACGGTCCTTTCCTCTACCCTATGGAACGGTCATGGTTCCTTTGCTGAAAGTCATTTGGCCACTCAGGGCACCTGGGTGGCTCAGTTGATTAAGCATCTGAATCTCAATTTCGGTTCAGGACATGATTTCCCAGTTGTGACACTGAGCCCCACTTCAGGCTCTGCACTGGGTGTGGAGCCTGCTTGGGATTCTCTCTCTCCTTCTGTCCCTCATCAGCTCAAGCTCTCTCTCTCTCTCTCATAAATAAATAAATAAATAAATATAATTTAATCACATTAATGAGGGCTTATATCTGGGCTCTATTCTATTCTATTCATCTTTATGTCTGTCTTTATGCCAGTACCACACTGTTTTCATTAGTGTAGCTTTGTAGTAAGTTTTGAATTCAGGGACCACGAGTCCTGCTTTGTTCTTCCTTCTCAAGATTGTTTTGACTATTGAGATTCCATAAAATTTTAGGATGGATTTTTCTATTTCCACAAAACAACTTGTTGAGATTTTGACAGACATTTCATTTAAGCTGTAGATTGCTTTGGGTATTGTCACCTTAACGATATTACATCTTCCAATCCATGAACATGGGATGCCTTTGTTAGTTTCTTTCAGCAATGTCTTGTCATTTCTAATATATAAATCTTTCACTTCCTTGGTTAAGTTTATTCCTAAGTATTTTATTCATTTTGATGCTGGCATAAATGAAATTGTTTTCTTCGTTTCTTTTTTGGATCCTTCTTTGTTGGTGTATAAAAAGCTTCATTATTTTCAACACTCTTTAAAATTTAACCATAGTACACATTCAGAAAAATGCATAGAACATGAATGTACCACCTAATTGTCACAGAACGAAATTCATATATCTATCTCCAGGTCAAGAAATATCACCATCCTACCTGGTGCCACCTCCCAGCCTCTTCTGTTCTCTCCAGCGGTAACCATTATTCCGATTTCTCACTCCACAAATTCATTTTCCTATTTGGAACTTCGCATAGAGGAATCACACAGTGAGTATCTTTTTTGTGTCTGGCTGCTTTAATCGACATTGTGTTCAGGGAGCTCATTCGTGGTGCTGTGTGTAGTGCTGAGAGGGTCATCTCATTTGTAGAATATTTCATGGTGTGGATATACAGCGAGCACTTTTTCCATCCATTCTACTGTTGGTGGCCATCTGGGTACTTCCTCGTTTGGTGCTGTTCCAGATGGCACTGCTAATAACATTCTTGCACATATCTTTTGGTGAACATATGTGTGTGTTTCTGTTTGTGGGTGCAACTGGGGGTGGAATTGCTAGGAGTGTCATATGTTTGGCTTTTGTGGATATTACCAAATTATTTTCCAGCCACCCGCCGTGTGTGGGCGTCCTGGCTTCCCCGAAGTGGCGGGTGGGGCTCGCAGGAGCTCCTCGCCCACGTCTCCCTCAGCTCCACACATGGTAACATCGAGCGGCACCTTGCAGTCAGCCACGTGGGAGTTATTTACACCCCTGAAATTGGCCGGCTCTGTAAGCCAGGGCTCCTTCCACTCTGGACAGGGGCTTCTGGAACATTTGCCAACATGGCTCTGCTCCACCCTGGTGTTTCCTGTCTTTTTCCGTGCAGCCACCGCCTGGGCGTGTAGTGTCTATGCAGCTGCCATCGCCTGAGGCTTTGGGGTGCCCGTCCTGCTCACAAATGACACTGAGCACTTCTTGTGTGTTTCTGGGCCATTAGTGTCCAGTAGTGAAGGGCCTATTCAAGCTTTCTTGTAAGCTTGTAGCAATTTTTTGTGTGTTCCGACCATACAAGCCCTTTGATGATGACATGTGTGCAAATATCTTCTCCTACAATCTGAGTTGTGTTTTTGATGAATAAAAGCTTTGAAATTCTAAAACTTCTTTATAGTTAGTCCATTATGTTGTAACTACTAAGAGATATTTTTCCACCCTGAGACCATGAAGTTATTTTTTGCATGGGGTCAATTTTAGCTTTTTCCACACAAATATCAGTTTACTCGGTGCCCAGGACCTATTGAAAATATCATTAAAATTGTGACTAGTTTTGGGGCACCTGGGCGGCTCAGTCAGTGTAGGTCTGACTCCAGCTTAGGTCGTGATCTCGCGGCTCGTGGGTTCGAGCCCCGCGTCGGGCTCTGTGCTGACAGTTCAGAGCCCGGAGCCTGCTTTGGATTCTGTGTCTCCCTCTCTGCCCCTCCCCTGCTCGTGCTCTGTCTCTCTCTCTCAAGAATAAATGCATAAATAAACATTTAAAAAATATGACTAGATTTTTAAATTTTAATTTCATTTTATTTTAGAGAGAGCACGCATGCAAGGGTGAGGGGCAGAGGGAGAGAGAGAATCTCACGTGGGCCCCACACTCAGCATAGAGTCCAATGTGGCGCTCGATGCCACGACCACGGGATCAGGACCTGAGCTGACATCAAGGGTCAGATGCCCAACCAGCTGAGCCGCTCAGGCGCCCCAAAAATATGACTAGTTTTAAGTATTTTATTATTGTTAGTTTCACCTGGGAGGCAAATTTTCTTCCTCACTCCCATATATATACAGTATAGGTGAGATTGCAAGCATACATATCCACACGGTGTGTGTGAGATTTCGCATATGCATGTACACAGTGTACGTGAAACTTCGTGCATAAATGTGAGATATCAGATATGCGTATATACATAGCGTATGTGGGATTTCGTATATACATACATATTCCCCCGAGTAATTTGAGAGTAAGTTGCAGACACGTCCTCTGAATGCTTCAGTGGTACTTCTTCAAAACAAGGACATTCTCTTATATAGCTACAATATAACCGTGAAAGTCAGAAAATTAGCATAATAAAATATCACTTAACCTACAGACATTCAGATCGACCCATAATGTTCTTTATACACACGTGCAGGTGCGCACACAGATTTCTAGATTGTCCACTGCGGGGCCCAGAGTCCACCGCGCCCCAGACCAACAGGCACCCACAGCGCTCAGACCCTGGGCTCCTGCTTGAGCGCCAGACACGTGGTCTCCGGGGCTCGGCAGGGAGGTTATAGAAGGCTAAGAGAAGCCACAAACGGGTAACGCGGAGAGTGAGAACGACTTCGTTTTGCAAAACATCGTGATTGGCAATAAAAAGTTAGGGACCCTTGCTCTGCGGGGTCCCTGGTCCTCAGGCACACGTGTCTCACACCCACGCTCTGTGTCACCATTGCCGTCAGGTAGGGCAGTGGTCCTGACCCCTCACGCCACCGGCCATCCCTTTTCCTCCCTCGAGAAGCCCATGTCCTGCCTCTGCCCCTTTAAAAAAATGCTTATTTATTTACTTTTGAGAGAGACAGAGACAGAGAGCACGAGTGGGGAGGGGCAGAGAGTGAGGAAGAGGGAATCCCAGACAGGCTCCAGACCGCCAGCACAGAGCCCGACGCGGGGCTCGAACTCACGAACCGTGAGATCGTGACCTGAACAGAAATGGAGAGTCAGACGCTCGACCGACAGAGGCCCCCCGGGCGCCCCTGCCTCTGTCCGTTTCCTGTCGGGTTGTTTGTCTCTGCAGAGGCGTGGGGTGTCAGCTCCCCCGGCAGGTCCTGATGACGAGGTCTGTCTCGCCGTGGCTGTGTTCACGTTCTCCTCGGTGGTTCCTGCTTCTGGGGTCTTCTTGGAGAAATCCACTTACTCCCTCTGGGCCACGGAGATCATCTCCCATTTTCTCCTTGATTCATCTGGAAATGACTTTTGTGTCCTTCTCCCTGGCCTTAAAATCAACAGATCCAGCTACCGTGTGTCGGGGTCACTCCTGGGAGCATCGAGGTGCCCTACGTGCCCCGGGCAGGAGGAAGGCTCCAGCTGTTCCCACAAAGGGCGTGGGCCGAGGTGAGAAGGTGAGCAGCCAGTTTCTCCGGGAGGAGCGGGGCAGGGACGGGGTGGGGGGTGGGGGTGGGGTCACCGGGCTGCTTCCGGGCCAGGATCCAAGTCACGTTGTCTTCCAGGAGCCCCTCCCGGCACAGAGGGGACCCGGGAGACCCCGGCCCCAGGCCGTGTCAGTGCGCAGGAGACCCCGCCAGCCTGTGTCCAGGTGTGGACGACAGGAAGCGCACACTAGCTGCGCGTAACCCTCCTCGGGGGGCACAGGGCTGGGGGCGAGCTGGGGGCACTTGCTGTCTGTCCCACCTGCCCCCCAACGGGTGGTCTTGCTACTTCATACCGCTCCCTGGACGGGAGGAGAGGACCGGCCCAGGACACCAGCAGCAGC
>NW_024412376.1:168266029-168275663 GCF_014898765.1 Herpailurus yagouaroundi | reverse complement strand
GTGGAGGGAGGAGGAGGGAGGAGGAGAAGGAGGAGGAGGGAGGGGAAGGAGGGGGATGATGGAAGAAGAGGGGGAGGAAGGAGGAGGGGAGGAGGAGGAGGGGGATGATGGAAGAAGAGGGGGAGGAGGGAGGCTCCCGCCTGGCCCGGGGGCACCGACAGGACCTGGCGAGTGTTCTCACGGGAGCCCCACACCTCCGGCCCCCAGACACAAGGGCGCTGGGGCCCGTGGTGTCCACCAGGGCCAGGAGGGCAGCGGGAGGATCGGTCGAACGTGATGGGGGCCGGCTCCGCGTGCGGGTGCCCCAAATTACCCCCCAGCCGCTCTCCCAATTAGCGGGCGCAGCCGCCTTAAATCACACGGCCGCGGCGGCCGGCCCCCTGGCCAGCATAAATCACGTCCTTCCTGCCACCGCGTCCGGGCGGCGGCTCTTCCGCGAGGACCGGTGTTACTGTCCCCTAAATTCCGAGGCTGCCGACTGATGCCACCTGCCCTGCGCGTGCCGAACCCACCACCTGCTCGCAGGGAAGCATAAACTTTGAATGCGCGCGTCCTGCTGATGTTAACTGGGCTAATTTATTGCTCACGAGCGGAGGAGCGGGTTTGCTGTGAGCTCTCCAGCCACCCGGGAGCCCGCGGCCGGGCCCTCGTGCCTCTGATCGCCGCTCGATAAGGCCCGCGTCAGCCACGGGCGCACGCAGCCTCTCGCCGCCAGCCCCCCAGAGGCACAGGGGAAAAGAGGCCCGCGGAGCACCCCTGTGGGGGATTTATTTCTGAATTAAACACTCCCGGCCCCAACGGAGGCCTATTCATTTCCACAATCAGCTTTCTCCCCAGTTGTAAACAGACTCTTTCTAAAACTTGTGCATGATTTTAATTACAGATAAGTTTCTCTTTACAGGACGGGCATTCATGCCTGGGTTGCTAAGCTGAATTCGATACATCTCTATGTTCCGGGTGTCCGGCTGATGTACAGGCCGAGAGCCATACACCTGGTGGGCGCCCAGGCGGCTCCCGGGTTCCGGATGCTTCTTGGCCCGGAGGCGCTTGGGGCCCACCAGCCCCTGCTGCCCTGTGGTCACCCAGTACAGCAAGCCCCATGGTGCTGATGCACCCAGAGCCTCCAGAAGGTGCCCCACACTCCTTGGCGGTCAGGGGTGGGGGAGCGGCTGGGCCCCTGCTCCCAGCGGAGGAGGAGGCTTCGGGCCTCGCAGACCGCCCAGCCCGGGGCACGGACCAGTGCAGGTGGCGAGGCCTTCAGGGCCAGCGCTGGAGCCCGCTCGGGGCCCCCTCCTCCGAGAAGTCTGCCGGACCCAGACTTTCTCAGCGCCTCCTGTAGGTCCCCACTGCTTACGGCTGAGCCTCTCCCCTCGATCTCGTCCCTGCGCCTGTCGCATCATGGCCCTCCGGGTGGGGCTTCTGCTCAACAGCAGAGGGGTGCTGAGGGCCCCACCACCCCCCACCCCGCACGGAGCCCCAGGCAAGGCACAGAGCCGGGTGCAGGGATGAATCGTTCCCAGTGTTGGTGAGCACGGACGATGGCGTAGAGGGCCCTGGGCTGCCAGAGGCCTCTCAGAACCTCCACTGGGGAGCGATGGCCTCGAGGGACAGGCGGCATGTCTGCGAGGTGCGCCCCATGTGAACCCAGACACTTGTGTCAGCTGCGTGGGCACCTGGGGTTTTGGGGAAGCAGGACAGGAAGGCTTCCCCGGCTCCAGGGCACGAGGCTTCGTGAGTGTGTGTGCGGGGGACACACGTGTCCACACGTGCGTGACACACATGTCCACAAGTGCACGTGCAGGGACGCGCATGTCACATGTGGGGGCACAGGCAGGGTGCACGTTCACGTGTGTTCGGGTGTGGGACATGCTCACGGGGGCTCCTTGCACGCACGTGCCAGTGCGGACGTGTGCGAGTGTGTGTGTGGAGCCGGACCCCGCCCACGGTGACTTGGCCGTGAGCTCCCTGGTTTGAAGGAAAGCCTCCTGGTTCTGGGCGAAGATAACCGCACGCGGGAGCCAAGCCGTGGCCGGTCCGTCGGCCTCCCCTTCAGCGGCTTCGGCGGAACCCACCGCGGTCCGGTCGGGCAGGGTTTCAGCAGTGAATGAAACCTCCGGGCCGGTGCTTCCCCCGCAGAAACGGTAAGTCCCACTGTGATCACCTCGCTCTACAGCGCGCCCCGGGCCTGGGGTCAATGTACCAAGAGAGCCAAGAACCAGCCGCCGCGTCGGTTGAGTGGGGGGCGGCCGCCCAGGCCCAAGCCTCCGTGCGCCCTGCCCGCTCACGCCTGCGGCGCTTGCCCTTGAACTTTGGGGACCGTGCCGTGGATCCCCGGTGGCCTCTCCCGCCCCCGGGGTCGCTCACGTGCACCTCACAAAGGGGCGCTTGGGGTCCCGCCAAGGCCACTCACAGAGGATCAGCCCAGGGCCCCGGCACCCACCTCCCGCATCCGCTCCGGGCAGGCGGGCTGGGCCCACCGGTCGGGAGCCAGCTGGTGGCGGGCGCGGGGCCCGCGATCTCCTGGGGGCTCTCCTGGCAAACCCACCAGCGGGGGCAGTGAAGAGCCAGCCCGGCTCTATGAAATGACGGGTCTCTTCCATTTCCGTGGACGGGGACGCGGGGGGACGGTCTCTCCCTCACAGAACGAAGCGTCCCCTCGCCACGCGGGCCGGCCGGCCTGCTCCCTGGCGTTCGCCCGAAGTAACTGAAACCTTACGTCCACACGCACGCACCTTGCCCACAGTGTTTGTAGCAGCTGTGCTCGTAGTTGCCCAAACTAAGAAACAACCAAGATGTCCGTAGTAGGCGATGATAATAAACTGTGATCCACCCAGACAGCGGACTCTTACTCATGCTAAAGAGAAGCCAGCTATGAAGCCATGAAGAGACCGGGGGGCGGGGGGGGGGGTGGTGCGGATCTTAAATGCACGTTATGAGGGAAAGAAGCCAATCTGTTTCCAGCTGTGGGACATTCTGGAGAAGGCGGAACCACAGGGGCTACGGCGGGAGGGGAGGGGGGAGGAGGGTGAACAGCTGGAGCCCGGGGCATTTTTAGGGCAGCGAAGCAGCTCCGTGTGGCGCCAGGGTGGTGGGCGCCTGCCATCACGCGCTCGTCCAGACCCACGGGACGTGCACCGCCAAGGGTGACCCTGCCGTGGACTCGGGGCGATGACGACGCATCAGCTCCAGCAGGTGCACCACCTGGTGGGGGTGTGGATCGCGGGGGAGGCTGTGGGGGGGGGGGGGGGGGGGGCGTGGGGCATCCCCGTGCCTCCCTCAGGTTTGCTGTGAGCCTAGACCTGCTCTAAGAAAATTAAGTTGATTAATGTAAAGGTGCAAACGATTGGTACCAAATGGTGATGTTCTTCCATTTTGGAGGCGTGGCCTTGTGGCTGGGAGACGGGCCTCTCTCTAGCGCCCCCCGGAAGCCCCCGGCCACAAGTGGCCTTGACGCCATCGCGGCTGGCGGAATCTTGGGGCCCCGGTGCCTTTGAGCGTGAAATCAGTCAGCGGCGTCGGCTGTGGTGCCCATGGGGTCCGGAGCAGGAAGCTGGTCCTTGGCCCAGCAGAGGGCCGATGTCCAGTGCAGAGAAAGCAGACAGGGGTGCAGCCAGCCCTGCGGGGGTCCTCGCGCCCCCCAACAGCACGTGACCTCAGACCCGCTGCACGGGCACACCGGCTGTGTTTGTCTACCTGCATGTGCACGGGCTCCCACAGGTGGGCCCACACCTGCCCTGCACCCACAAAGGCACCCCAGCAGCAGGTGGGCACATACGGGCAGCGAGCTCCCGCATGTGCACGGGGGGGCCACACACCTAAAAAGCCCACGGATGGCTACACCCCGGCGCACCACCCCCCTCCTTCCTTCCCTGAGTCTCTGCCTCTGGGGGTGCAGCCCCAGGGCAGCCCCAAGGTGTGTACCCGGGCCCAGAGGCCAGGCCAGAGGCGCCCGGGGGGGGGGGCTGCTGCTGCCACGGTCGGTGGGGGAGAGGGTCTGGCCCCAGCCACCCAGGCTCCTGACGTGTTGATCCTACACCCCGCCCAGGCTTCTGACACTGGCCTTCCTCAGCGCCCTAGGGGTCAGCAGAGCTCGTGAGGCCCAGACCAGGAAGGACCCAACCCTGCACACTTGGGCAGACCCAGGCCCAGAGGCATGCTGAGTGGCCTGTCACACAGGGGGCGAGGGTGCTGGCCTCCCCTGCCACACTTAGCTCTAACACGCAGCCAAAGGCCCCCGGGCTGTGGGAGGGCAGGGTCTGACCTGATGTAAGGCGCGGAGCCAAGGCCCGCGGGACCAGGGTCCGTCCTGCGCCCTGTGCCCCCGTGCACTTGGGCTGGCGGAGAGGGGCCGCCCCCCTCCTCAGAGGCAGTGAAGGGGCAGGAGTTGGGCCTGGCATTGGGATGTGTGGGTCCAGCGGCCCCGAGAAGTCTGGGGCGGGAGCCTGCAGAGCAGAGGGGAGAGGCCTGGAGGAGGGAGGCCTTACTCTGCCACGTGCTGTTGGGGGGGGGGGGTGGCCGTTGGAGGTCAGAGGGGCCACGGAGACCCGCCCACTGGGCTGGGCCTCAGAAAGCCCGTCAGAGTGCGGTGTGTGCTTCCCAAGGAGGTGGCCAGACCGGCCTCAGGTAGCAGGGGAGGGGGCTCCTGGGGGGTAAAGAGGGACGTAGGGGTGGGGCCGCCTGCCTGCGTCGCAGGAAACCCCTTGAAGCTGCCCGGTGGTTCCCGCACAGGGTCAGGGTCCCTCTTGCCCCTCTGAGCTGTGTGGGTGCCGGGGCGGCTGGGGGAGGCGCACCGGCACCCAGAACGTGCCCTAGCCTGCAGAGCCGGGGGCCCGGGGACCGAGGCCCGCCCAGCACCCTGGGGGCAGCGCTGGGCCTGGACCCCGGAGGGCAGGGCACCGGGTGGGCTGGCCGGCCTGGGCCCCCCCACCCCTACCCCCGCCCTTGCCCGCGGTCCCCACCCCTCGGCGCCCGTCTTCAGTGATTTGGAAGTGTAGAAAATGGGATTATCCAGGAACAGATGTGCACAAAAGGGGTGAAATGGAAAGTGTTACCGTGGCCGCCTGCCTTTGATTACCTCTGACTGCCTCGGTGTCCGCGGCCCCCCCAGCGGGGACAGCCAAACCCAGCGCCAGCCCCGCAGCCGGCCTCATTGAAATTGAATTGATACTTTGTGAACTTCATTTGTGAATAATGTGATCTGACAGGGACAAATGTGACGGGGAATTGTTTTCAAACCTACTCCAAATGAAACTTATTATGGGGTAAATACAGACGCCTTTGTCTGGGCCCCTCCCCCGCGCGCCTGAATATGCATCAGCCCCGAGGTAATTGAATTGATGATGGGGAGGGCGGGGCCGGCGGGGCCCTCCGGCCGCAGGTCGGGGCTGCGGTGGCGGGACCCTCGGGCGGCCGGCCGGGTGCCCGCTGGCGGGCCCGCGGCCGCCGGGCCTCAGATGTCTTACATATTAATTCCCTTCGAGGAGTGTTGCCCCGCGCGCGCTCAAACCCAGTTAGCCGGATTGATGAGGCCAGCAAGAGGATCCGACGCGCGCTGATTCCGCCTTTTCAGCTTCGATTAGCTCAGCGCGGGTTACTCCCGTCAGAGCTCCATCACGGGCGCGGACCCCGGGGAGGGCCGAGCGGCCGCGGGGCCCAGGAAGGCTTCAGTGCGGGCCATTACCTCACAGGCGTCCCCACAGAGCGCACTGGGCCGGGCGGCCCGTAGCCCGTAGCCGCCCACTCGTCACCCCATCTGCGCGGCCCCCACCCTGGTTCTCGAGACCTGGGTGCGGCCTCTTGACCTGCTGCTGGGGTACCGCCCCGCGCGTCCCCCCACGCCGCGGGGACAGCTCGTCTGTGCTCAGTCTCCTGCTCCCTCGATTAACCGTCGTGGCCGCGCCCACGGGGACCATGCTCAACCTGCGCTTTTCAGAGGAGGAAACTGAGCCCCTGGTGAGCAGAGTCGCAGCCCCCTCCCGGCCACCGTCATGGCACATCCTTCATGGGACAAAGTCACGCTCCTGAGCCCCAAGACCCAGAGTGAGGGGAGGGCACTGTCCCTGGAATGACTGAGGAGGAGGAGGGGTGCACGTGGGCTCGGGGACAGATCCTTGATGCCGGCAAGGCCAAGCCGCTGCCAGGACCCCACCCTGGGCCTCATGGAGCCTGTGGGGCTCCCCTGGGGTCCTGGCAGCCCCGGCCACCCCGTGTCCACCGCCCCCAAGGCCAGGAGGAGGGCCACACAGCCTGATTGACTTGGGGCCCTTCCTATGGCTTTTCACGAAGCCAGTAGCCCCGGCACCCACCTGTGTCCACCAAAACACTGAGGGCACACCCCCCAGGACACTGGGGGCCTCTGGGTTTGCCCTGTGGGGGCCACAGTCTCCTGACTCTGAGCAGCTGTGCTCACGCCTGCCAGGCCTGGGTCCAGGGCCACTCAGGCCCTGACCGCGTCTCCCGTGGTGTGTGACAGCCCATCAGCCGGACCGGGGACCTTCCCCTGAGAGGCCCTGACCACTTCAGCTCCAGAAGAAGATACAGTTAAAGCCTGGCCAACCCTGAGCCCAAGGGGGTCCAGACCTCCAAAAGGCACCCCGAGCCACGTGGGGCAGTCCAGACCTGCTAGGCCTCTGGCCTCCGCCCGGGGCCTCCCCCTGCATCAGAGAGCAGAGCAGGTCCCCCAATAGCCCATCTTCGGCCCAGCCTCCCTGCAAACCCCTGGGAACCCCACTGGGGCTCAGCCACCTCCCGGTGACGCTCCCTCCCCGTCACCCCATCTGCTCGCTCCCATCCACTCCAGTCCGAGGCATTTATTTTACTTACTTATTGTTAATTCCAGTGAAATTCACGTAACCTACACGAACCATTTCAAGCTGTGCCTCCCGGGCCTCCAGCGCCTTCCCGAGGCCGCCCCGCCCGCCCCAAGCCGCGGCCGCCACGGCCCCTGTCCGGGCTGGCTGTCCTGGAGCCCCGCGCAGGCGGACCGCACGCCCGCAGCCTTTCTGTTGGGCCTCTCTCGCCGGACAGGCACCCCCCGGGTCTGTCCACGCCGCAGCCATGGTGTGCTTCGCCCCTCTCACGGCTCCACACGCCCCTCTCGTGAGCGCGTGGACCGCACGTTTTATGCCTCGGTCAGCTGGCCAGCATGGTGGTGGTCTGGGTGCCCGTGTTTCCAGGTGACCAACTGCTCTGCTCCCCTCAAAGCCCTGGTGAGACCCCCTAGGCCACGTCTAGGAACCCTAGAGACCTGGGTCTCCACCTTGTCAGCGTCTTCCCTCCAGATGCCCCATCCCGGGACAGCAATGTGCTGGCCTCCTTTCCAGGACCAGACCCCTTCCCTGCTGAGCCACTCAGACATCATCACTTTGCTGACCGTGGTTGGGATGAGGGGACAGGCTTCGGTCACATAAACTCCCCCACATCTCATGGGAAATGGTGCCCAGGGCAAGCAGGTGATCCTGGAGCGCAGACCTGGTTGGTCACCCCCCACACCCGATCACTCTGCCCGGCCCTCCTCCAGCCTCGCTGGCCGCCAGGCCTGCACTGGCCCCGGAGCATGGCAGCCACCACCCGGGGACCCCGGATGAACTTGCGAGTCTGGCAGAACCCAGGTGTGACAAGCAGGAATCTGTGTTTACGGCCCCCCTCATCCACCCCCGTGAGAATGGCCCGGAGCAGTCAGCGTGGAGAACACGGCCGCCCCGCCGTGGGCTGACAAAACGTCCCAAGGTGCTGCTCAGGTGCAGATCTCCCTTGAACGTGACTACTTTTTGTCTGGAAAGTGGGTGGTGAGGGTGGGGGCCTGGGCGGGGCACGCCTGCCTCGAGGCGGGCTCCCCGGGGGCTGACGCCCCTGCAGGCCTGGGGCTCCCGGATGGCCTTGCACGCAAGGCTATTGGCTAACAGGGATCCTGCCCCAGGTAGGCTGGTGAGACCCTCGGCTCGCGGAGGGGGCTGCTTTGCCGCCACGCAGCCAGGCTCTGGGACCGCTCCCTGCGGCCAATCTACACGCTCATCGGTCAGTGCTCTGTCTGACAGTTTTACCTCCTGTTCCATGAACGTCTTCCGCTCAGACCCTGCCAAGGGAGCCGTGGGCGGGGCGGCGCACGGCGTGTGGGGAACAGGGATTTACGGAGGGCGCAGAGGGGCCCTGACCGCACGCAGCAGGCAGCAGGGCTCAGCCCTCCACGACCAAGGTCGAGCCCACAGTTTGGATAAAGTTGTCTCCAGGACTGGACGCGCCCTGCCCCGGGGCTGCGGTCCCTGTGGGACCCTCGTCGGGGGGTCTGGGGGGCTTGCCTGGCACACCAGCGGGGAACCAGTGCACCATGGCCTGTTTATTCGGACGTATTCCCTGAGGCGGCAGCATCGGCAGCGGGGACATTACGAAGGTCCCTCAGCCCTGCTCCCTGGCCTGATCGTCCGTGACTTTCTGGTTCATAACACAGAATCATGCCTTTCATCAAGAGGCACGTATTCTCTAGATGATTCAAAAATTCACAGAGCAAATTCCACACCAAGTGCGCCTCCCCAACGCCTTTCCTTTAACCCCAGACGTGGTTTCCTGCAAATCCTCAGCGTCATGGAAAACGGCTGTGGGGGCAGGTGGCTCTGGGTGCCTCCTGGTGCTGAGCCGGCCCCCTCACAGTCCCTGCGTGACTTGGGACAGTAGCTTAGCCTCCGTGAGACTCAGCTTCCCCATCACAGCAGGTTACTGTAATACTCACAGCGGCTGATGTTTCAGGACCTCTCTCTGCTCCAGGCTCCACCAGGACACTGCGGAGACACGGCCCACCCACGCTGCCCCGGGGTTGCATCACTGCCCATCTTTCAGGGAAGGCTCTAGGCCACCTGGCCAGGCGAACACCAAGTCAGTGCTGCTGGGCGTGAACACCTGGTCACCCGCAGTCAGCAATCCGGGTGTTGGGGAGCTGGGAGGGGGCTGGGGGCTGGGGGCCTTGGACAGTAGCCTCCCCTCTGGGACACAGGCCCGCGGATGGCTAGGATGATCCGATCGATGTTTGTACACCTGTCTGAACGCCCCCCGTCCTGGAGCTGCACCCACCTGGGCCAACAGGCAGAGAATCCAAACCTGATGTGGGCCCAGGTGAAGGCCTGGTGCCCAGGGGCTGTGGGGGGTGGTGGCCACGGCACGCCCCGGGTGCTGGCATTCACGTCCTCGAGTGGACACGCAGAGAAGGGCGGGCTTCGAGAGCTGCTCTCGAAGGCGTTTCTGGTTTTCCATTTATAAAGCAGAGCGAGGTGATCAATCAGAAAAGTGTTTATAGGCGCTCACGGCCAGCAATAACAGGTTCGAGTGGCCAGGGTGGCTCTGTGACTTTTTCATCTTCCACGCTAACTTAAACACGAGAAGAAACGGCTTTCCAGGCCGGGCTGGCCGCGCGGCCGCGGAGATGAAGTGCGTTCGTCATAATTCATAGGCTTCCCCTTCTCTCTTCCCGCTGCTCCGGAATCACGCTCCGCCATTAAAATGCATTGTGGCCGCCTGGCCGGTGGGGCCTCTACTCGTTCCCAGGGCCAGCAGGGATGGGCGCACAGACACGGGTTCTGGGCCGCCACCCCCGCCCCGCCCCTGCTGGACACGCCGGGCACTGCAGGAGCCTGGCTCCTGACGG
>NW_024412376.1:168249373-168263029 GCF_014898765.1 Herpailurus yagouaroundi | reverse complement strand
AGCACTTTTTCTCCAGCCTGATGCCCCAGCCTTCATCGGGTGCGAGGCTGATGCCCACCCGGGCTCCGGGAGCTGCCGCTGGCCCCCCGCCGGGGGGGTCTGGGAGATGCCCCAACCCCAGCCTCAGGCCTCTGGGAGCAGGGTCCCGGCACCCCCACTTCCGTTCCTGCTCAGCAACACCCTGAGATCTCGGCAGAGCGGCCGGCTCAGAGAACTCTCTGGAAGCTCCAGCGAGCCGAGGAAATAATTGCGGGCAGCAGCGCCAGCGTGTGCTAAGGAGCAGGGCGGGCGGGGGCCTCGCGAGGCCCGAGGGCCGCTTTGTTTTTTCCTTTCCTTATCACCATTAGCCATTTCACGGGATAGAGATACAGGGTAGCCCGGTTCCAGAGCGCCGTTAAACTGTCGTCTGTGCAGCTGTGCGTGAAGAGGCATCAGATAACAGTCAGGGCGCGGCCAAGCGTGAGCCTCGCCGAGAGTCACAGGGAGAGGCCCGCCCGCCCGCCAGCCTCCCGGGGGAAGGACGCTCCCCAGGCCCCGCGGGACTGCCGCCAGAGCACGGGCACGGGCCTGGGACAATCCGGGACAATCCGGGCCTCGGAGAACAGGGGCGAGTCCAGGCCCGCAGGCAGGGTGGGGCGTCAGCAGGGCCGGTGGGGATCTGCTCCCTTTCGGCCAGTGCGGCCCCTGGAGCCCCGAGGGGAGGCCCCGGGGCTGGAAGCTCAGAGCGCCCTGCCCCAGCTGGACTTCAGACCACCAATCCAGTGGGGAGCAGAAGTGCCGCGTAGGCCTCCGTGATGATGGGGAAACTGAGGCTGGAATAAGGCACCAGAGGGGAGGCAGGCCTAGGCCCCTGCCTGCTCCAGCCCACGGGGTCTGGGAACCCAGAAAGGGAATGGGGGGGGGGTCTGGGAGCTCTGAGAGTGCACAAAGGCGTCCCCAAGGGGCATGGCTGGGCGGAGCTTCTGGAAGCTCCAAGGCCAGGTGGGAGTTTCTCTAGGCCCCCAGGGGCCCCACCTGGCCCCCAGGTGCTTAAGCCCCAGGTTAGTAGGGGTGGGTGAGGGTCGGGAGGGGATGAGTGAGGGTCACCCGTGGGCAGAGCAGGACAAAGGCATCCGGTGGGAAGGCAGATCCTGGGGGAGGATGCGAGTGCGAACACGACCAGCTCACGCGTGTGGCCTCCAGGCTGGGCTGGGCTGCTGGGCCAGGAGGTGGCCAGGGGTGAGAACAGGGTGGAGGATGTGGCCTCCTCAGAACAGAGGGTTCCCCACTCACCCAGCAGACACCCCAAGACGGAGGGTTCCCCATTCACCCAGCAGACACCCCAGCATCCATCTGTAGCCCCCACCTGTGGCTGCCAGCCGAGGGGTTCAGGTCTGGGGCAGGAGGGGTGGACAGCAGGTGCAGAAGGGTCTTTCCCGGCACCGGGACCTGCATACACGCTCACTACACACCCCCTCCCCTCCCTCCGCCCCAGGCTGTGAGCAGCGCTGGTGGCTGGAGGACAGAAACAGCCTGGTCTGCAAGTTGCGGAGGGCAGGGTGGCTGCCTGCCTGTTCGCCCATCCTCTCTCCTCCCTGAAGGTGGTGGGAGGCCAGGGGATGGGCAGAGAGCCGGCCACCAGGGCCACTCCTAGAGGGACGAGGAGCACTGCCACTTTGAGGAGGTTCAGGTGAGGCCAGTGCCCCCCCCGCACCCCCCCACCCCCCACCCCATGCAGAGCCCGGGGAAGGGCGTGGAGGGAGCACAGAGCCCGGGAAGGGTGCGGGCGGGGAGCACAGAGCCCACAGCACCCAAGGAGGGGTGAGTATTCAGCCGGTGCCCCTCACTGGCTCTGTCTGGGGCTCCGAGTGTCCCAGCCCGAGTGCCGGGCTCCTTGGCGGGCCGTCCAGGCCTTCGAGGGCGCGACTTTCGGGAGCCCGGCAGGAGCCTTTTCCGCAGGGCTGCGTTAAATAGGCATGAAAGGCGCGCGATCGAAAGATGTTCTACAGAATATTGATATTTCACTGCTCCCACCTGGGGCTGCGCAGTGGGGCGCCGGCTCAGGAATACAATATTTGCAGGGTCTTTTTCATAAAGGTCTTTATGGGTTTGGAAATTTAAACACCACAGAGCCTGAGTTGAATTGGAAAGCAAAAGTCTCTAAGCTTGTACATCTTAGAGGGAAAAAAATTCAATTAAGTGGGGTTTTAGCTGTTTCAATAAAATTGGACTCTCCCTTTTCAAGATAAGAGCTCTCCAGCGCAGAGAAACCTTTATGAGCCACAAGCCCCCACTTCTACACGCGTAATCCTCGCTCGGGACACAATACCCACAACAGGAAATCAATGTATAGTCGAATCAATTTGAAAATATAAAATAAACTAATATATGAGTGGAAAATTCACTTCCTATGGATTAAAAGCCACACAAATGGCAGAAAAATCTAGCTGTCTTTAGCAGCAGGAAGTGGTTCAGGGTAGGGGCTGGGGGTCTCTGCCGGGTGGGGGGCGGGGGGGGGGGGCATGAGGTCCCTCCCACCCCCGCCGCACTGGGCGGTGGGAGCTGAGGCGAGAGCGCCCACGAACGTTCCCGGGGCCGGCTCTCCGGCGCCTGTCGTGAGGGCAGCCCTGCTGGGGCTCCCAGGCGCACCCGTGCTGGGACTGAGTCATCTGCCTGCAGAAGGTGGCAAGGAACACCCAGCCGCTAAATATTCCTCTCTGGGTCGTCCACCCCACTCTCACGCCCCTCCCTCACCCTGGAGGGGCAGGCCGGCCGGCTGGCAGGACCCTGGGGGCAGGGAGGCAGGGCCAGGCAGTGGCCACGCGGGTCCGGGTCGCTGCTGCGAGGAGAGAACCCACGATCCGCCAGCCCCCGCGTGCAGCCTGCTTCTCCACTGGTCCCTCGCGCACTGGGTCCGCCATGCACTTGACCTCTCGCTCAGACACACAGTGGGAGAAGGGGCAGAGAGTATGTGTGCTCCCCCCCTCCCAGATCCACAGGCCTCCAACTTCCGTCTACATAGACACCCAGCCCTCCTCCTCCAGGAAGCCTTCCCTCTACCTGGGCGGGCCCGGCTCCCTCTGCGGCCAGGCCTCTCCCTGACCCACCCCCAGCTCCTGACCCAGACCATCTGCCAGTAATGGGCACTCTGGGCCTCCGAGACCACCCCATCAGCTGGCTCCCTACTTCATCCCCACCTGAAAGCCCCCACACCTCTGTTCCACCCAGCCCTGCAGCCGGCCCCCCAGGGCCACGTGCTCTGCTGTGGCAGGGTGGCCCCTGCCACGTGCCCCCAGGCCGCCCCCGCCACGCACTCCCACAGTCAGTGCTGCAGCTGGCAACTCTCCCTTCCGATTTTTGTTTCCAGATATCTCCTCCAAGTGGCACAAGATGAACGAAGTGTCAACTCTGGGTCCCGGCGGCCTCTGCCCTGCCGCGGAGATGGTCAAGAGTAGCTCCCACATAACGGGCGTCTGGAAAGCTCCAGGAGCAGGTGCTCCTGGGTCCCCACCCAAGCTCCCACTGGGCACGCCCTCCCACCCGGGCACCCATCGATCTGCCAAATGACCACCCGCTCGCTCACCCAGACCCCCCAGTCGTGCGCGCACCCCCTCACCCATCGTACCCCCCTTCCCACAGCCCGCCCGCTTCTAACCCAGTGCCCATCCGGCCGCTGGTCCACTCCACTCGCTCCTCCACCAGCCCCCACTCGGGCTCACTCGTCACACTTGTACCCAACCATCCACAGCCCACCCACTCGCCCACTTGCCCACCGAATCACAAACCCGCCCCCACACGATCGTCTGCCCACCAATCTCTCTCCCGTTCACCCGCCCCCTCTCCCACCCAATATGCACCCACCCCCCTCACATCCTTCCAACCACCCACCCGTGTACTCCCCTCCCCACCCAAATCCCTCCCCCCCACCCAGCCGGTGACCATCCAACCACCACCCACAGGCCACCCCTGCCCCTGCACACACCCCCCCGACGAGCCACCCCTAGACCACCCTCCTACCTACCCATCTATCTGCAAACCCATAGCCAGCAACCGCCGCGGCCCGCTGGCCTGAGTCAGCCTACTCCCCACCCAGCCGACCACCCATCGGCTTACGCCACGACCACTGATGTTGGTGGCGGGGTGGGGGTGGGTGTGGGGCCCGTCCCCCGCCCCGCCGGTGGGAACTGCCATCCGTGGTCCACGTGTGGTCCCCCCCTGCCTACGCCGCAGTTCTGGGACTCATCCCCCGCTCCGTTCCCTTGGCGAACCGTGGTGGGCTCGTAAAGAGGACATGATGAGGAGGAAGCAGAACTCGTGACCGGGGCCTGGCGCGCGTGCAGGTGTCAGTGGTGACACATTTACAAGGCGGAAAACGTGCATACATTCTACAGCGGCTGAGCCACCGCCTGCTCTGGGCCTGGCACCGGGCCAGCCTACGGGCAGAGCAGACCCCCACCTGCCCGGCGGTGGCCTTCTAGAAGGGATACAGGTGATCACACAGGCGGAGAAACAAAGCCGCTTCGCACAGCGGCAGTGCCCACGAAGACAGCACAGCCGGGTTTGGTTGGGGCAGGGGTCTCTGCACCCGGTGACAGGCTGGCCTCCAGTCCCTCACGGGGACGATGCCTTTTAACCCTTGCCAACACCCCGGGGGCAGGGCCCCTGTAGGCGCGTTTACAGAAGGGCTGACTAAGGCCTCTGGCTGTTGGCGGCTGCCCGCCCCCCTGCTCGGGCCTCCTGCCCCCTCCTGGCTCCGGCAGGCTCCTGTTCAGCCCGGTCTGGCCCAGCCTTGCTGTCGTGTCCGCCCCTCCCTGGACCCCCAGCGGCTCCCAGGCCCTGCCCCTCAGCCTGTGTGCAGCATCTGGGGACGCGGCAGCCCGGCGGGCGGGCTCCGAGCAGGCAGGCGCCGAGTCAGCCGGAAGCCTGCAAATGGGCTCGTGAGCGGCGATCACCGTCCGGCATAACGAGGGGAAAAGCCCAATTTGTGAACACTTGGTCAATATGAATTAACGCCATCAGGATAGATTCTGGACTAAATTGGACAATCACGTTGGCCGCTCCCAAGACCCGGCGACAATAGGTAAATTAGATCGTCATTAAATTATCATGAAGGAAAAATGCATAATCGGCAGTGGGGCTGGTAGAAAGATTATGGTTATTTACAAAAACCGTGCTGTTTGCAAATTTGTGCAAAATTATTTGTTCCTGGCGCAGTTTTATGGAGCTATCTACACATTATCTCCGCCTGAGCTCCCCAGCCTTGCATATTAACTAATGTCGCCGTTTAATTGGAAATAGAACAGCCAAATTGTAAATCGCTTTTCTGTCATCTGTCTGGTGTCCACACTGTCCCCAGGAGTCGGGCCCTTGGGGTGAGCCCTCCTGCCAGCTGGGCGGCGGGCTCCCCCGGACCCACGCTGACCCCCTCGGCAGATTCTTGTCCCTGTCACCGGCCAGGCCAGCGCTGGGAGGAACACCTTTGTCTGCACACCCACAGACTGGCTGCAGGGGCTCCGAGGGGGAGGTGAGCGGAACGGTCAGTGGGTGTTTGCAGACCCACAAAACTAAAGCACACTCACGGGGATGTGTTTGACACGGGGTACGTTTAACGGGTCTTTCTTCAGTTGGACCACCAAAGCCAGGAGGGCCGACAGTGAAGACAGTGGCTTCTTCTGGAAGGAAGGGCAGCTGTGGGCCCTCTCAGCTCCCAGACTCACTAGCCGGGGGTGCCGCAGGGTGGGCAGGACCCCATTTGGGCTGGCCCTGCATCTGCCGGCCTGGAGGGTGGGCAGAGGGGCGGGGGGGGGGCTCTTCCCCAGGGGCCCTGAGGGCCTGGAGATGCCCAGTTCTCGGCCTCCCGCTGCCCCGGGCCCGCCGCCCCCCCCCCCCCCCGCCCCGCCGCCCCCCCCCCGGCCGGGCGGGGGTTGAGGCCCAGTCTCCAGAACACAGGTTTGCACCTGCTGGCCTTCAGGCTGGGACACCGGGAGCTGAGGGTCAGCAGGGCCTCGGTGGGGGCCGGCATGGGCCCAGTGGGCAACGTCGTCTTCTTTAACTGGTTTATTTGTCTTACCGCAGTTGTATTTGTATGGGTTAAAAAAGAAAAACAGAGCACAGAGAGGCCCACGGGAGGCAGCCCAGGGGTGCATCCCGCTGTAGCCTCAGGATGGCTGTGCGCTGGAGACCAGACCTGCCGGTGACAGTGAGCTTCAGGGCTACCGGGAGGGCCGAGGGACCGAGGAGGGGCACAGACAGCGGGACCAGAGACACCCGCGTGGACTCAGGAGGACATGGGACACCTCGAACTCTTGAGCCCCCCCACGGCCTCCCCCATCAGCTCCTGTCTGTGCTCTCGTCCCCAGGACACCAGCCAGGCAGGTGCACCCGCCCAGGACTCCGGATGTCACCTTCCTGCCCACGCAGCCGAAGTGGCCCGGAGAGTTCACGCGGACCCACAGCTTCTGCTATGCCACCACCTCCCTGTCACGTGGCGGGAGCAGCCTGGGTCCGGGAAACACTGCGCGGGAGGCGGACGTGCCTGAGGGCGACAAGGCCCAGGAGTGGAGCAGAGGCGGGGGCCCTGAGAGCTCACGCGGTTGCCCCGTCTGCGTCTGTCCCGCCGTCCCCGGTTCTGCTCTGTGGTGTTTGCCGTCTGGCCTTCGGTTACGGGACGTCTGGGGGTGTCACGCCTGGGGAGGAGCCCCCTCGCAGGTGGGCACCCCTGCGTGGGGAGGGGCAACGGGAGGCTGCAGCCGCTCGGAAGGTCAGTGGGGCGGACGGTGCGGTCACCTGTCACCTCCGGACTCCCGTGGCCCCGCCGGCCCCGGCCCCCCCCCCCCCCCAGGTCCTCTTTGCCTTGCGGCCACCCTGGTCCCACTCTGGCAGGAAGGACAGGGTGTCCTTCCCAGGAAGCCCAGGGCCAGGCTCGGTGACCACCACCTTGCTCGGGGCCCCAGGCCCAGGACGGTGGCGGCTTCCTGCTGTGTGCCCTCCAGCCGCCCGAGCCCGCCATCCCATGACCCTCCTCCAGGTCCCGGCTCTGAGGGGCAGTGCATGTTGGTTCTGCTGCTTCTCGCCTTACTCGGTTTTTGTTTGGTTGCTTTTTTTTTCAAATTTATTTATTTATTTTGGGAGAGCAAGCACGTGTGGGGGAGGGGCAGCGAGAGAGGGAGAATCCCAAGCGGGCTCTGAGCTGTCAGCACGGAGCCCGGTGTGGGGCTCGAACTCAACCAACCGTGAGAGCGTGACCTGAGCCACCCAGCTGCCCCTCTACTTACTGTCAGCTTTACGTGTGTGTCCTGTTCTCCACACCGAGGACCCCCCTCGTTTCCACCTCCCCTCCCCTCCTCCCAAGGTGGCTTATCACTATTCTAATTATCTCCTTGACAAAAAGTGCTCCCCTCCTCTGTGTCCTTACGCTGTGTTCCCTGGCCCCGCTGTGTGAGCAGATTGTGTGTCCCCATTCGTTCCCTGGACCAGCTCCCAGGTGCCCGGCCCTGTTCTGGGGACTGGGTGTATCCGCAGGAGAGAAAGCAGACAGGCATCCCCTCCCATGGGGCCTGCGGGGCTAGCGGGGTGGGGACAAGGCTGCAGGTCGCACGCACACCGCCCCGGGCAGAGGGAAGACTCGGAGAAAGAGAGAAAACCCGGCGGGGAATGGGCTGTTGACCACAGAGGAGGAAGGGAGGGCGCGTGGTCCCAGAAGGAGCAAGGGAGGCCCTGGAAACGCAGCAGGGGCCGGCGTGGCCAGGGAGGAGCAAGCATGGAGGTCAAGGTCAGAGAGGCCCCCCCGAAGCCTGGCGTGTGGGACCGTGCTCCCCACGGACAGGAGTGCCGTTTCAGCGGGATGCCCTAGCCGCTGGCTGGGTGACGGGCTCCAGGGAGGCAGGCTGGACGTGGGGAGGCCAGAGGCTGCCGTGGGGGCTCCTGCAGTTATGGAGGTGGGCGGGAGGCTGGCCCAGGCACCCCGGGGAGCACAGCCCTGCAGGACTGGGCCACGCTCACCGAGGGGGTGGTCGGGGGGAGGCGGGGTGGGAGGGTGGTTTCGGCCACACGGGGCACCCAACTGGAGATGTGAGGGCGGCTGGTGCAGCAGCCTGGCACCGGGACCTGGGTGCTGGAGGAAGAAGGTTGGCCGCACGTGTGGCCTGGGAGGTGGGGACGGTGGAACCCAGGTGGGAGGAGACCCAGGGCCGCTCTGAACCAAGGACGGGACGGACAAGGGACGAGAGAAACAGCCTAAGAGTGGCCCCGAATCCACACCTGAGCGAGCCTCCGAAAAGGAGGAAGGGCAGACAGGTGCATGTTCCTCTCCGTGTGTCTGTGGGGGGGTCTGTGCGTGTCCACTGCGCGCCCACGTGGCCATGGCCACGCGTGGGATTCCACAGATTCCGTGTCCACATCTCTTTGTACGCCCGTCCATACATGCGCGTATCCACGTGACCGTGTTGCCCTCGTGTGTGTCCGCATCTATTTCAGTACACGTGGGCTCATGGGGGAGCAGGGGCCGAGGCCGGGGTCAGGATCCCAAGGACCACCCAGCCTGAGCCCGTCCCGAGCCGGACAGAGGACCAGGGAGGGCCAGGGCCAAGTCAGGGTTAGGGTCACCGGGCATGCGCCGGGGAGCCGTGCCGGAATAAGTCAGAGGGTGCCCATGGTGGTCCCAGTCGGAGGTGACCGCGGCGGCGGCCCCAGCTCCCAGCTCCCAGCTGCCATGGGGCTGCACCACCCCCAGTGCCGGGCCCGGGCTGGGCAGGGCTGGAGGGCGAGCGCAGAGGGAAGCCCCGCACCTGCCGGCCTCCCCTCCCCACGAGTCCGGGCGGGCGGCCTCCGAGTGTCGATTCTGCGTGACTAACTCATTGATCGCCTCGCCGGGGGTTAATTAATTAATTAGGGGTGGCCGCGGAGGATGGTGGGCCAGGGCCTGGGAAGGATCTCACCACGAGGAGCTTTATTAGTACATAAAATGAGTGTTTAAAACCCACATGGCCACGAGTACGCTGTTGAGGCTTTTCATTAAACAAACCTATAAAATTACTTGCCTCATTATGTATTTTCGTGGCTTCCTCTGCCTCCTTGCCCCCACCCACCTGCCTCCTGCACCCGCTCTAAGTGCCTATTTGAAATCAATTTCTCTAATAATGGACTTAATGAGCTCATCAATTAGGGCTGCCATAACCGAATGTAGGCGCACTCCGCGGTTATCAGTTAAACTCTGGAACTAATTTCCATGCTTCATCTATCAAGGGGGTGCCCACCACGTTGGCTGCTGCTCCGGGACGATAGGGAGACCCCGGGCCCTTCCCACCCGGTGACAGGGGCGGCCTGGGAGAGGACAATGGCCTAGCTGCCCAACGGCCGGGGGAGCGGCCCAGGCCCCAGGCGCGGCCGCAACGGCGTAATTAGCAGTAATGGATGACACGGGCGGCCGAGATAAGATGGTCGTTCCGCATGGAAAATCCCATTATGCCTTTCTTACCTCTCCACGCAGCCTGCAACAAGGCCGCTCGGCCCCTCAACCCCCTTAAATAACGCCCAACAGGCCGTCTACATGGAGGCCTCCTGCTTCCCCAAATGCCAGTGCCCACAGGAGGGGAGGGGGGTGGGATGGAGGGAAGGAAAGCAGAGGGGCTGGGGTCCGCCCTGCCGGGTCCACTCAGGGGCAGGTGGAGTGAGGATTCCAGAGGGCAGCGGTCGGAGAAAGCTAGGGCGGCAGAAGGTTCTGGAAGCTGGGCCAAGGGGTATCAGGAAGGGAAGCGTCGGGTCAAAGAGCTGTCGCTGGACACAGCGAGGTGTGTCCACAGGCCCAACAGCCCACGGTTGCCAACCAGGTGAGATGGTGGGGGAGGGACAGGGCGGAAGGGAGAGGGGCCAGGGGCCAGGGAGACCGTTCTGGGTGGACCCAGAGCAGGACCCGGGCATCAAGAGCACCGGGTTCTGGGGACACTGCTGGTGCCCAGTAGAGGTTCAGTACAGATGGACAGGCGAACGGGTGGAAGGGATGGCAGTCTGTGCCTGGGAGGTTCCACGTGAAAACCTGCACCCAGGGGAGGGGTGACCACGCTGGGGCCCCCGCGCCCTAGAATTCTTTGCTGTCGCATGTCCCACCTGGACCCCAAGTTGAGTGGCTACCCAAGAGGGACGAAGGGGAACAAGGTCCCAGAATCAGGTCAGTCTGAGTGTCTCCCTGGCCAAACTCCATCTGTGGGGGAGTGTAAAGGAATGGGCCCCTCACCTCAGGGTGCCCTTGGGAAACCGAGGCACGGAGCGTGTGCGGCCACCGTCCCCAAGCCAGGGCACGTCCCGCGGGTTCACCCGGGACCCTGCCCCCACGGCCCGCCGGGGCCGCAGGCTGAGCCTGGCTCTCTCTGCTGTTCCAAGGGGAAGCCATGCGCTGCTGGGCAGAGCGGGGCAGGGGGAAAGGGGCTGGAGGGTAGGGGCGCAGGGGGCAGAGGGTGTTGAGGGAGTTAGGGGGAAATGCTAGGGTCCAGGGGGATGGAACAGGGGAGGGGTGTGTTATGGGGGTCCAGGGTCCAGGCGCTGGGGGCTGGGGGTCTTATGGGCAGAAGGTACTGGGGTAGCTAGGGAGTTGGGTATAGGGGAGCGTGGGGACAGGGTCCTGGGGGGCTGGGGCGGGTTACCTCCAGGAACTGCCCTGCCATTTCCCACCCCCCCCAGCCCCTCTTGCACCACACACCCCCTGCCCCCGCCCCAGGAAGGTGGTGAGGTTTGGGGGCCTGGGGCTGGGGGGTGGGGCAGCGGCCCCTCCTGGTGAGTGGGGCTCCTGTCGCCCGCTTAGCCCGCTGCTCCCAGTGATTTGTCATAATCAGCCCAGCTTTTCTCATTAGCGAAAGCCATTAGCTGGCTTTATCAGCAGCTGAGAGGAATGCTGCCTTGGGCAAGGGCCTGGCCAGGCTGCCTCCTCCAGGCTGCCCTCAGGGCTAGCCCCACCCCTCCACCCCCTCCGCTGCCAGCTCAGGGCGGGAGACCACCACAGACCAGGGGGGCCTGGCCTGGAGGGGGAGGGTGGGGCCAGGCCGCTCAAATCCTTCGACCCTCTGCCCCAGCCCTGCTGGCCCCAGACCCCCTGCCCTTGGGCACACCAGGGCCCAGAACTTGGGCTGAACTGAGCCAGGGTCCCGGGATTCAGACCCAGACTTTGCTGCAAGATCCAGGGAAGAACTGTGGGTCCCAGCCCTGTGCAGTCCCTCCCACAGCCCCGGGGGACAAGGATTCGAAGGCACTCATTGTGTGGCAGTCCCACCCCAGATGCTGGGTGATGTCCAAATGCGCTGCTCGCTTGGGGGAGGTGACTGCAGTGAACGCAGAGCAGGGACGGGCGGTGGGGCTTGGCGGCCGGCTGCGCACAGGGTGGGCCCTCCTGGCTTGGGCAGTGGGGTAGAGCCAGGAGGGCTCTGGGCAGAGGGCGACCCCCTCAGGCAGATCCATGGGAGGCAGGGGAGTGACCCAGCGGAGTCCACGGGTAAGTGGGGGGGCAAGACCGGACTCCCTCAGGCTGGGTCTGGGGCACTTGGAGGCGCAGAAGTTGGGGCAGGGCGGTGAGACTGGTGGGGGGAGGGGAGACGTGGAGCCTTTGCAGGAGGAAGAGGTCAGCTAGGCGGGCTGACTCTGAGGTGACCCCATGTGGGGGCGTAACCTGGGATCTGCGACCTGCCCTGGGATTTCACAGTGTCGATGCCCAAGGTGACCGGACAGGTGTCCTCCTGAGAGGACACCGGAAAGGGTCAGGGGGTGGGGAGGGAAACTTGGGCAGCTCCTCAGAGAGGAGGGGAAGGAGGGCAGAGGGGTGGGCGGCAGGAGGGACAAGGCAGGGCTCTTGAAGGTGGAGAAGGACCAGCCATCGGTGCTGGGGGCGATGATGGAACTAAGAGGGGGACCCTGTGGGGTCAGTGACCTGGGGAGGCCAGAGGGCAGGTGAGACACAGAGAGCCTGGAATGCCCAAGTCCACATCCCAGTTGAACCCCTCCATGCAGCCCGCAGGGCTGGACCCAGGAGCCGGCGGCGCTCTCCACCTGGGGCCCTGCCCTGCCCTGGGCCTCCCTAATTCCTAGAGACCATGGCCTCAGCCTCCAGTCCCACGTAGGGGTCATGCTTGGCTGCTCGCAGGGCCCCCATGTCCTGGGCCTCACAGTGAGCGTCTGAGTGTAGTTCAGAGCCCTCGGAACAGCTGCTCTCAGAGGGCAGGACCCGTGCCTTGGTCATCGCGGGCTCCTCTGGCGCCCAGTGCCACAGGCAGAAGGTGCCCTCTGAGATCGATGTGAATCAGCGAGCGAGCGGGTGGAGGAAGGGCTAGTGAGACCTGACCCAGCCTGGGGGTCACACTGCTCCCCTCTCAGAGAAGTGCCAGCGGCCTCCAGGCAGGGCAGGCAAGGGTCTGCCATAGGTCAAGGTCCACGGGACTTCCTAGCCCTGGGCTGTGTCCTCACTGCCAGCCGAGCCTTGGGGCTGCTCCGTCCCCATCTGCGAGGTCCCAGTGCCACAGGGGTAAGCTCAGGAGCCAGGAAGGTGGTGGTGCTGAGGGCCCACCTGTCCTCTGTAGTAGGAAAGTCCAGGCCTCTTCCTCCCTGGATGCGTGACCCGAGCTCAGAGACTAGCAGCTACTCAAAGTCCCTGTCTCCTGAGGGTCTCTGAGCCATCAGCTCATGGCTCAGTTGCTCACAAATGGCGACACGAACTCCAGCTGGGGACACACCACTCAGGTGAGGCTGTTCCTGCAGATGGTCTCTGTGTGGGTAAGGGTCCCAGCCTGGGACCTGGGCTCTTGGCACTGGGGCCTGGAGGCCCACAGCGTCTCTGGCCACAGAGCAACACCTTGCAAGTAGATTGGCTGTGATTGCTTAATAACCTCTTGGCCAGACATTTGTTGTGGATGAACCAAAGCCCTGGTGTGGGCTGTCTTAGGTGTCCATTGAGATGGCTGAGACTGTCCTTGGGTTGTCCTCAGGCCTGGACAGGGCTAGAGTGTGGCCCCAGATGTGCCTCCATGGATCAGATGGGGCAGGCAGAACTAGGGCTAAGGTATAGAGAAGTGTGAGCTGTCACGTGTGTGCATGCCAGAACTCATCAGCTCATTGTCGATGGGCACAGTTGAGGTAACAGAGCCTGGGGCCCCACAGTGCTGGGAAAGACTTCAGATCCAGGAAAATTACTCCCTCTGCCCTAATATGGGGTAGGGGAGAAGGCTCACCTATAGGAGAGAGCATCTGCAGAGGAGGGATACATAAAGGAGATGATTCTCTAGAGGAGGAATATCTGTAGAGGAGGGGCACCTGTAGGAGAGAAGCATCATCAGCAGAGGAAGAGTATCTGCAGACAAAGAGTATCTGTAGAGGAGGAGTATCTGCAGAGGATGAGTATCTGTAAAGGAGGAGTATCTGCAAAGGTGGAGTATCTACAGAGGAAGAGTATCTTCAGAGGAGGAGTCTCTGTAGAGGAGGCATATCTGCAGAGGAAGAGTATCTGCAGAGGAGGAGTATCTGTAGAGAACGAGCACCTGCAGAAGAGGAATATCTGTAGAGAACAAGCACCTGCAGAGGAGGAGTATCTGCAGAGGGGGAGTATCTGCAGATGAAGAGCATCTGTAGAGGAGGGGTAACTGCAGAGGAGGAGCATCTGCAGAGGAGGAGTATCTGTAGAGGACGAGCACCTGCAGAGGAGGA